>NW_006408684.1:102363-111462 GCF_000296735.1 Chrysochloris asiatica | reverse complement strand
GAAGGAAGAAGTCCAAGGTGCATTGAAGGAATTGGCAAAAAACAAGGTACCAGGAATAGATGGAATAAAAATTGAAATCTTTCAGGAAAGTGAGGTGGCACTGGAGACATTCACTCATTTATACCTAGAAATTTGGAAGACAACTATCTGGCTGACTGATTGGAAGAGATCTGTATTTGTGCCCATTCCAAAGAGAGGATGACCCAACAGAATGCAGAAATCATCGGACAATATCTTTGATATCCTATGTGAATGCAGAAATCATTGGACAATATCTTTGATATCCTATGTGAGTAAAGTTTTACTAAAGGTAATCCAGAAATGGCTGCAAGCATACATTGACAGAGAACTTCCAGAGGTTAAAGCCAGATTTAGAAGAGGCCGTGGAATGAGGGATATCACTGTTGATGTCTGATGGGTTTTGGCTGAAAGCAGAGAATATCAGAAAGATTTTTACCTGTGCTTTATTGACAATGCAAAGGCTTTTGATCGTGTGGACCACAACAAGCTATGGACAACATTGTGAAGTATGAGTATTCCTCATGAGGAATCTGTACATGGACCAAGAGGCAGTTTTTTGAACAAAACGTGAGAACACTGAAAGGTTTAAAATTAAGAAAGGTGTGCGACAGGGTTGTATTCTTTCACCATACTTAGTCAACTTGTATGCTGAGCAAATAATCTAAAAAGCTGGGTTATATGAAGAAAAGTGTGACATCAGGATTGGAGGAAGACTAATTAATAACCTGCGATATGCAGATGATACAACCTTGCTTGCTGAAAGTGAAGAGGACTTAAAATATTTACTGATGAAGATCAAAGGGCACAGTCTTCAGTATGGATTGCATCTCAATGTGAAAAAAAAACAAAAATCCTCACCACTGGACTAATAAACAATATTCTTATCAATGGAGAAAAGATTGATGTTGTCAAGGACTTAATTCTTCTTGGATCAACTATCAACACACATGGAAGCAGCAGTGAAGAAATCAAACAACATATTACATTAGGCAAATCTGCTGCACAGGACATTTTTAAAATGTTGAAGGTCAAAGATGTCAGCTGCAGGACTAAGGCCCACCTGACCCAAGCCATGGTATCTTCAATAACCTCATATGCATGTGAAAGCTAGACTGTGAATAAGGAAGACCATAGAACAATTAATGCTTTTGAGTTATGGTGTTGGAGGAGAATATTGAAAATACCTTGGACTGCCAAAAGAACCAACAGATCTGTGTTGGACGAAGTGCAGCCAGAGTGCTCCTTGGAAGCCAGGATGGCCCAACTTCGTCTCTTATAGTTTGGACATATTGTCAGGAAGGACCAGTTGCTGGAGAAGTATATCATGTTTGGTAAGGTGGAGGGTCGGAGAAAAAGAGGAAGACCCCTAGTGAGATGGATTGGCAGAGTGGCAGCATCAATGGGTTCAAGTGAGGCAACAATTGTGTGGTTGGCCCAGAAGCAGGCAGTGTTTCGTTCTGTTGTGCAAAGGGTCACTATGAGTCAATAGCAACTCACTGACAACTAACAATAACATTTTATTCCTGTTCAGCCAACTGGGTTAACTTAAGGGTTTAATTAACAGTACCTCTGCACAGTTAAAGAAGCTCTGGTAGCATAGAGGTTATGAGTTGGGCTGCCAACCTCAAGGTCAGCAGTTTGAAACTACCAGTGGTTCCATGGGAGAAAGATGAGGTGTTCTGCTCCTGTAAAGATTTACAGACTCGGAAACCCTGTGTAGGGTCACTGTGAGTCAGAACCGACTCCACTATACTTAACAACAACAACTGCACAGTTAGGCGGATCTTTTCATCTGATTTTACTTTTCTGGAGTTGACTTCTGAATGAGAAAAGAATGTCCAACAGAGCCCCTGCTTAACAGAGACATTCTACTTCTCACATTATGGAATGGTATCAACCCCAGGCTTGCTACTGAGTTAGCTTCCCACAGTAGTTCCCATTATGTTCCCTGATGATTAATAAATACTGTGCTAGGAAAATGGTAAAAATTCTAAGCTTGGTAAAGTGGAGGGTCAGCAAAAAACAGAACGACCCCCAAGGAGATGGAATGGCATAGTGGCAGCAGCAAGGGGCTCAAATGTAGCAACGATTGTGAGGTTGGCGCAGGACCGGGCAGTGTTTCCTTCTGTTGTGCATAAAAGGTCTCTGTGTTTCGGTACCAACTCCACTGCACCTAACAGCAATGACAGAAAGTAATTTGAGGAGAAGGGTAGGATATGAAGCACTTAAACTATAAAAAGCCCTCTTTTGGTTGTATATATTTCCTTGTGCATTCACTTTCTGTAACAAAAGATTATGAAAACTGTATTTTGCCCAATGAGACATCTGGTCTTTTTCACTGATTTTAGCAGTAACTACTGACACCTTCTTTTAAAATAAGGTTTCAGTGTTTACTCAAATGTAAGATATACATTTAGGGTTGTTTTTCTTGAAGGATACTGACCAGTGAGAATGGCTGATGACCTAACTCCTTGTGACTAATAAGTAAGAAAGAACTGGACGATCCCTATGGGGTGAGTCATCTGTCTAAGAGCTGATATGATAGGAGAAAAGACTCTTTTACATTTCAATTGCTCTTGTCTTTCTCTGGATCTAAAAGACTCAGATACAGCCAGGTTATTTACTGTAGTGCTCCATGAAAACCTTTGTGTATCCTGTCTCCTTATTTTCTTGTGTATGTGATGATAATAAAGGAGGTTCAGAAAGAAAAAGAAACAAGATCCTGGCAGATGGCATTTAAGAGAGCTGGGAATAGGAAAGGCAATTCTGTTTTTATTGTTAGGGTGGAAGGAACACTTTTGTGGACTTGGCCTTTTTTTTTTTTTGAGGTTTTCTTTGAGTTAGCCCGGAAACTTGTGAGCTGTGATAGTGAAGCCTCAGCTGGCTAAAGCAACTCCATCTTGCAAGTAAAGAGACAATTAGCGCTAATTCCTATACTTCTAAATAATATCTATACTTCCCTATAGATTAATCAGTAGTTAACCTGTACTACAAGGGCTTTTACAAGAATAAACTTCCTGAAATTCCTCAGGCAACTCCTATCCCCAAACCAAAACCAAATTAAACCCAGTGCCCTATATAGAGTCAATTCTAACTCATAGCAACCATGTATAGGGTATCTAAGACTGGTTGTGTGGAGTACTGGTGTGGCACTGTGGGTTAAGGTACCAGACTGCAAAGCCATGTGAACTGCAAGGTTGCCAGTTGAAGCTCACCAGCTGCCCCTAGGAAACCCTATACAGGGTCGGTATGGGTCGGAACTGACTTGATGGCACTTAACAACTAGGCTGGCTGTTGGAACTCCCCAATCGTGCCAAGGGATAAAAATGAGGCTTTTGGCTCTGGCAAAGATTCAAAAGCTTCAGAAACAACAACAAGAGATCTTTACAGCAGCAGAAAGCCTCATTTTTCTTCCGAGGAGCAGCTGGTGGGTTTGAATGACCAGCCTTGCAGTTAGCAGGTCAGCGCTTATCCTACAACTCTAGTTGTGCTCTTTGCTCAAGATCCTTACCAATCTTCCTTCCCCTTTCCTCAAGGAGTCCCTCTGCCTACATATTCAAACTCCCCAAAGTCACTACCAATATGTCGTTTCTGACTCACAACAATCCAATACAGGGTTTCTGAGATTGAACTGCCAATCTTTACAGGACTTACATAAAGACAGCCTCATCTCCCTCGGAGCAGCTGGTGGCTTTGAACTGCCCATCATTCTGTTAGAAGCCCAACACTTTACCAAACAACACCACCAGGGCTCCTATCTCTTGTTGTTATTGTTGGTGAAGTGTCATTGAGTCAGTTCTGACCCATAGCCACCCTGTATAGGGTTTCTGAGGACCAGCTGGTGAACATGAACCACCGACCTTACAGTTCAATCCAACTTTACAGTCTCACTCATTAACCCACAGTGCCACACTAGTATTCTGGGCTCCTGTGTAGCATGCATTAAACTTTGCTTGCTTCACCACACCCCTATCTCAGAGTAATTGACTTCTTCTCAGCAGGTAGAACATACACTTTATGAACTATTTTATGCCAGTTAGCTAAGTCATATTGTGAGAATGAGGTTCTAAGTCTTTAAACCCAGAATTCCAGTCTCACAAGATGTTTGGCTTATGTCTAAGAAGTCTCCATCACTGTGTCCTCTATGGGTCTTATTAAATATATGGATATACATACATGTACACAAATATCTAGATGCACATATGCCTATACTTACATCTATCTGTGCATGCTATGTACCCACATGTTCACATCTATACAAGTATGCCTATGTACATACTTGTGGAACCACAAACATATTTTTTGGTTGTTGTTGATGTTGTTGCAAAATTATAGTTCTCATATTCCTTACCAAAAACATCCTTTTCACTTTTGCTTATGGATGCAGTTGCTCAAAATTCCAACAGGAATGGAAGATTCTTCGTTATCAAGGAACATGCTTACCTCCTCAGTATACTAGATTGTCCTGGACTGGCAATTTAGACATTGGCTATCAAAAATGGGGGCAACTATAAAGGCTGGCTTGCAAACTTTCATGGGTGAGCTTATTTTCAGAATGAGAGGGATGACATAGGATTCCCCACTAAAAAAGTTTTCCTCTTTTCCAGATGGGTCTGGTGAAAGGAGGTAGGGGATGATGCTGATAGGATTTTATGATTTAATTGTGAGTAGTTGTTAGCAGGATTAATTGTGATTGTCAATTCAATTAATTAATTGAAATTGTAGAAGATGTGTCACTAAAAGGGAGGAATAGTTCATCTTTCATTTCAGGAACAGAGAAGCCTGTCAAGAAGGAAGAGCATGAGTGGAGCTTGAGATCCTACCTAGAGACAGTTGCAGAGGTGGAGGCATGGAGAGACAGAGCAGCTGCAGGCCCTAGGCCCACGGACTGAGTAAGGCTGTGTATTGGCAGGCAGGAGGTTGGCTTGCAGCATGTACTCTTTGTTTTGTATGTGTACACCAAATATTTTTACTTTGTTAATTTGTGAAATAGCAAGCACAGGGAGGAAGTAGGATAACTGTAGTTACATTGAAGGGATTGTAATAATTGAGATGAAATAAGATGCATTTTTGTTGAATGTGAAGTTGATGATCTTGTCTATAAACCTTCACTCAATTCACAATAAAAGGTTTTAGAAAGTCTTTTTCTCTGGTGCACTTCTTAATGACATTATTTATCTTGATCCTGCTATATACACTTCATCCACATTCAATACTACTTTTTCTATCATCAACGATAAAAAGTGTCTACTATTTTAGTATCTATGGTAATGAAAGAAGAAGTCCAGGCTGCACTGAAATCATTTGCTAAAAACAAGGCTCCAGGAATTGATGGAACACAAATGGAAACGTTTCAACAAACTGTTTCATCCCTGGAGGTGTTCACTCATCTTTTGCCAAGAAATTTGAAGACAGCTACGTGGACAATCGATTGGAAGAAATCCATATTTGTGCCCATTCTAAATACAGGTAACCCAACAGCATGCTGAAATAATCGAACAATATAACTAATATTACATGCACGTAAAATTTTGCTGAAGATAATTAAAAATTAGTTGCAGAAGTACATTGACAAAGAGCTGCCAGAAGTTTAAGCCATATTCAGAAGAGTACATGAAATAAAGGATAGCACTGTTGACAGCAGATGAAAGCAGAGAATATCAGAAAGATGTTTACTTGTGCTACTGTGGCACTGTAGGATACACTACAAGGTCAGCGGTTCAAACCCACCAGCTGCTACTTGGAAACCCAATACGGGGCTGCTATGAGTTGGAACTGACTCAACAACAACATTGACTATACAAAAGCATAACAAACTATGGAGAATATTGAGAAGAATGGGTATTTCAGTAAACTTATATTGTGCTCATGAGGATCCTGTGCATAGATCAAGTGGCAGTCATTAGAACAGAACAAGAGATACTGCACGGTTTCAAATCAGGAAAGGTGTGTAGCATTTCACTACACTTTTACGATTTGTGTACTAACCTGAGTAACTGAATTATATGAAAAACATGGCATTAGGATTGGAGGAAAATTTATTAATAACCTGAACTACACAGATGATACAACCTTATTTGCTGGAAGTGAAGAAGACTTAAAACACTTACCAAGGAGAGGCAGGGCTTGATGGTGGCTAGGGTGGAGGTGCAATGAAGTTCGCCGTCAGCAATACCACAGAATACCAGGCAAAGCAGATCCAGGGCAGAGCTCCAAAACTTGGAACCACAGAGATAGGAATATTTTGAAAGTTTGAAGGTTTGAAGGTTTATAGATTGTGGAACTTGAAGCTGAAGTAAAAAATTGCATACTTTTGAATCTGCTGGGCTGGACTTGGAGGCCTGGAGCCGACATGTTGGGCGAGACCAAACGACAAGACAAACGGGGGAGCAGAAACATTACGGAAAAAATGCCGCGGGAACCTTGGAGCAAAGGTAGATAATACACTTTGTCAGTTTAGCTTTGCTCTGATTTTCTTTTCTTCTTTTAGGGTATCTGGTCATTGGCATGCCCACTGTTTGCTCACCTCCATTCTGGTGAATAGATGAGGAGACTTAGTGAGTGGAAACCCCCCACCCTCACCACTGGTGGGTTCTTCTGCCAGGCATGCACACAAATACTCAGTCCTAGAGCAGTCCCTAAGGTTTTTTTGCTTGTTTGTCTTTTGTTTTTGTTTTTTTAATATAGGAAAGGGCAGGTCAGGGCTGTAGAGAGGGAAAGAGAGTTTAAAAACAAAAGAGGCCAAAAATTAAATTAAAGCCTGAGGTATAGCATAACAACCAACACTGGCGTCTTGAAATCTCTCAGGCAGCTTTGAAAGCAAGAATCTGAAGAGAGGAAATTAAAGTCATACTCATATTAGGCTACATTTTTTTTTTTTCCTTCTCTCCCTCCTCTCCCTTCTGTGATTATAGACTGCAGTTTTCAGTCTAGCTTTTGTTGTTGCTGTTTTTTGTTTGTTTTCTTTTTCCACTGGTGCTGTTTTGCTGTTATATGCTCTACCTTCTACCTTTGGAGGACTCTTTCTCTCCATATTATTACACAAGAAGAATCAGAAACTGCTGCCATATAGCCAAGCTACAATCATACTCTATAAAACACCAAAACCCAGGCAAGAACCAATACCAACTGCCATACACCAGGGAGGCAGACAATACCTGTGAAAGTTACTCTGAGTTAAGCAATAAGAAGAGTGAAAAGGGAAGCCCACATCCTGATCACATATTTCTGGAAGCAATCAGAAAGCATAAAAAATACCAAAACACATACTCAATTAAGTATTAAGGCCACAGATAAACAATAAACATGTCCAAGAAGCAAAATCAGATGACCATATCAGCACATGTCCAGAAACAAAATTAAATGTCTGAGACAAATGACCTAGAGATAGACATGGACTCCATTCTAGAAGGAGAGCAGGATTTGGAAATGCCTGAGAAGGGGTTCAGAAAAATGATTATAAAATGTTTCAAAATACTTCACAGTGGAGTTGAGAAAAATAAGGAAGAAGTCAGGAAAGCGCTACAGGAACAATCAAATAAGATAGATACAGCATTGGAAACAATTCAAAACCTACAGAAAGAGGTCCAAACAATCCATAACAAAATATCAGAAATAGAGAACACTCTGAAAGGGCAGAAAGTAGAATAGATGAGCTGGAAGGCAGAACCAGTGAGCTGGAAGACAAACCTCTGAATACCACAAGATAGAAGAACAAACACAAAAAAGAATAAAAAATTCTGAAGAAGGTCTAAGATTCATCTTGGACAACATGAAGAGGAATAACTTAAGAATTATCAGCATTCCAGAACAAGAAGAATCACACAAGTACTGCTGGAAGAAAATTTCTCTAACAGTTCTTTGAAAAGTGAAAAGATAAACATTCAAGAGGCTCAATGAACTCCAGGAAGGATAGACCCCAAAAGAAAATAACCAAGATATATCATAGTCAAGCTCTCCAAAATTAAAGATAAGGAGACACTTCTGAAAGTAGCCAGGGAAAACAGAAGTGTCACTTACAAAGGCAAGCAAGTCAGATTAAGCTCAGATCTCTCAGCAGAAACCATGCAAGCAAGGAGGCAATGGGGAGACATATATAAAACCCTGAAAGACAAAAATTGCCAACCAAGAATCCTCTATCCAGCAAAGCTATCAATCAAATATGACGGTGTAAGCAAAACATTCCAGGATAAGCAGAAGCTAAGGGATTTTGCCAAAGCCAACTCTGCTATGAAAAACATTCTAAAGGGATTTCTGTGGACTGAGAACCAACAAGAACAGACAACAGAGATTGACATACGTGGCAGTACCTCCCAGAATTAAATATACAGAAGAGTCAAGAACAGAACGAAACTATAAGAAAAAACTCAGAGAATCTGGGAGGTCAATCTATGATAAAAACAAGTACAATGTAAAAGAAGGTAAACACGTAGGAACAGAGATCCAGATAGTGAGAAGGTCAGGTCAATTACAGAATAAAATAGACTGCAGTAAATGGAGAGAAAAGTTAATGGACTGTAAGGCAACCTCAAAGAAAATTAACACTTCACAACATACCAAGAGAAGGAAAACCCAATAAGAACATGGAAACATTAAAACTGAGGAAACTCACAAGAAAGAACACAAAAATCATGAACTCAACGAAGGAAGACACACAGAACAAAGAAAGCAGCAACACCACAAAAAAACAAACATAATGGCAGCAATTAATCCATTCTTATCGATAATTACGCAGAATGTAAATGGATTAAATGCACCTGTAAAGAGACGGAGGGTGGCAGAATGGATAAGAAAACAAGATCCTTAAATATGCTGTCTGCAAGAGACACGTCTCACACACAGAGACAAAAACAGATTAAAAGTCAAAGGACGGAAAAAAAAATACTAAGCTAATTGCAATAAAAAACTAACAGGAGTGGCAGTACTAATCTCTGATAAAATAAGCTTTAAGGCAAAAAAACAGCATAAGAGATAAAGATGGACACTATGTCGTGATTAAAGGGACAATTGAACAAGATGAAATAACCATAATAAATATCTATGCTCCCAATGAAAGAGCTCCAAAATATATAAAGCAAA
>NW_006408684.1:75401-98554 GCF_000296735.1 Chrysochloris asiatica | reverse complement strand
GCCATTAGAGAGATGCAAATCAAAACAACAATGAGATATCATCTCACACCAGCAATAACAGCAAAGATCAAAAAAGTAGAGGACAATAAATGCTGCCGGAGATATGGAGAGACTGGGACACTCCTGCATTGCTGGTTGGACTGCAAAATGGTCCAACCTCTCTGGAAAGCAATGTGGCGCTTCCTCAGAAGGTTGCGAATAGAAATACCTTATGATCCAGCAATTCCTCTACTCGGTATTTACCCACAAGAAATATGAGCCACAACACAAGACGATATATGCACACCAATGTTCATAGCAGCACTAAGTACAATAGCAAAGAGATGCAGACAGCCAAAGTGCTCATCAGCTGAAGAATGGATAAACAAACTGTGGTACATACACACAATGGAACACTATGCCACCTCGAATAACAACAAGGAAGCTGCAAGCCACTGGTTAACATGGATGAACCTTGAGGACATTATGTTGAGTGAAATTAGTCAGTCACAAAATGAGAAATACTACAGAGGACCATTACTGTAAAAGACTAAGAAAAAGAACCCATACTAAAGGGGCGTAGATTCTTTGCTGGTTGCTGGGATGTGAGGGGGAGGGCGGTGAGAGTAGGGAGGGGAAGGTGGAGCACAGGGTAGGGAATAGACACAGGATAGTTTGGGTGATGGGAAAGGGGTCAATATACAAGAAGGGAGAGGTGAATGGAAGAACAAAGCAGATGGGAGAATGATTAGGCAGGTTTGCATGGGCCAAGTGGCACAGAGGGAAATAATGATGTATGCACAATCTTGGAACAACAGAGCTCCAGGATACAGAGATTGAGCCATGGTTGGAATGGGGAAAAGGGGGGAATAATGTTAAGATGCTTGGCTGTCTTTTGAATCTTGGTTTTCCTTGCATTATATTATAAAATAGACACTGGAGACCGAGAGAAAGGAATATTCAGAAACATCACCATAGAAAGCTTTTAAGTCCGTCTTCTGCCTATAACTGATTGGAATACCTAAAATGGGGCTACAATGTGCCCAGTGAAGGAGGCTTCCTGAGGAGCCTCTGCATTACATAAGACTATAAGTGGAAGCCTGAACCACATTCAGATTTCAGATATGGGAAATTTCCACTTGAAAGGATGAGCAGACCAGTCTGGAGCGGCTAGAACACAAGATACTTCTTGAAACAAAGACTTACAGGAAAAATACAATACAACATAGGCAGACTGACTGTTAGTACAAGAACAAGCAGGTTGCTTATCCAGGAGACATCAAAGTATATAAGATGAAGTCTCACTAACCTCGCTTCTAAGAAGCATCTTACCATTCTTCCAAGACAGATTTGCTAGTTCTTCTGGCAGTCCGTGGTATAGTCAATATTCATTAGCAACACCATAATTAAAAGGCATCAATTCCTCTTTGGTCTTCTTTATTCATTATCTAGCTTTTGTACGTATCGCCTTAAACTTATTAAACTTGTGTCAAACAAGTGTGAGGATATATACACAGAAATGATGACAAAACTTCAAAGGAAAATAAAGCAGATAGCTCTTTGTTCCTCCTCCCACTTTCCTAAACCTTCACCTAGGCCATTAGACCACCAAGATGACCACTTTCCGATATCTACTAAGTAAATATGCTTCATGTGCAGAGGCCAGGTCCAGCAGAGGTAGAGTGGTTTTCCAGGATCCATTTCAACAAAGTCACCCATTTCAGTAAGTCTTCACTTGGATGACTGTAAGTGCCAACTCAGGAATTTAAATGACAAATTCTTGTATCTGGCCCCAACCTCTGGAGTTGGGGCTCAGGTATCTGCACTTATAAAAATCTCTCCAGATGATTCTTCTCCTTCTACTACTTTTGATTTTTTAATTCAACTTTCATTTTTAATAAAAATAATACATAAGCTGTTGCTTTTGAGTCACTTATGACTTGTAGTGACCCTCTATGGCAGAGTAGAATTGCCCCCTCGGTTTCCTTTTCTTTATGGAAGCAAACTGTCACATATTTCTCCTGTGGAGCTGCTGGTGAATTTGAACTGCCAACCTTTTGGTTATCAGTCAAGCACATAACCACTGGGTTACTAAGGCACCAAAGTAATATACTGTTGTTGTTATTGTTAAGTGCCGTGGAGTTGATTCCAACTCATAGCGACCCATATAGGAATTTTTTGGAGCTCTAGTAGCATAGTGGTTACGAATCGGGCTGCAAACCTTAAGGTCAGCAGTTCGAAACTACCAGCCGCTCCGCGGGAGAAAGATGAGGCTTTCTACTCTCGTAAGGATTTACACCCTTGGAAACCCTGTACAGGGTCGCTATGGGTCGGAACCGACTCGACGGCACTTAACAACAACAACAGTGGGTTTGAATTGCTGACCTTGTGGTTCCAACTGACCTTTGGGTCCAGTGTTTACCCTACAGCGCCACACATAGTTTAAAGAGTAAATCTATTTTACAAGAAAAGGTAACTTTTAGACAGGAAGGGATATGAAAGAAGAAGGAATGGAAATAGGAAACACTGGAAGAAAATGGGATGAGTGCTGTAACATTGTGGGAATTGCTCCCAATGCCTGAAACAGCATGTATGAATTGTTGAATGGGACTCGGATTTGCTCTGAAAACTTTTACCCAAAGCACAATAAAAAGCTAATTAAAAAAAAAAAAAGGCAACTTTTGATTTTTCTGCTATTTAAATTTGCATTTCTAAATAACAGACAACTACTGCTATCTCTTGATGGTTCTGCCCTTGCCTTTCTCATGGCTTCTCTAGACAGGACAGTAGTTATTGTCCTGAGCATTTCTGTGGACATCATCCTGGTGATGGCCTTTCTCATTTGGAGGCATCCCTATTTCCTAGATTGCACGTCTTCTCTCTTTTGGTTCAGATCTTCATTTTGCTGTTGCACTCTCTACAAAGAGTTTATGGAAGATATATTTTTTTAGACAATTTTAGCAATATTGGTATTCAATCCATTTTGATAGTATATCAGAATGTAATTTTAGGTTTGAAATGATTTTTACTTTGAATATTGAAGACCATTCGCTATTTGTCTTCTTTGTGGATTGCTGTTGAGAAATCCAATCCCATTCTGAATTCTGAATGTGTTATGTGATCTACCTTCCTCTCTGAGATTTGTTTTCAGAGTATTTCCTTTTGTTGATTTGAAATTTCATGGGGAAGTGCAAGTCTACTTATTGGGCCAGTATTGAATGGACTCTTTAGATCTGGAACCCCTGCTCTCCAGCGGTGGAAATTTTCTTGTATTATTTCTTTGACAATCTGCTTTGGTTCATTTTCTCAGTTCTCTATTTCTGGATATCCTAGTTTAAATTGTGGAACCTCCTGGATTGAACCTATCTTTTCCTAATTATCTTCCTCCTGCTTTCCGGTATCCAGTGTTACCTTCTGGGAGTTTTCTTCTGCTATAGCTTTGAAACTTTCTATTAAATATTTTATTTAACACAAACCAATGTCTTATTTGAATGTTTTTTGTTTTTTGTTTTCAATAACATCTTGCTTTTGTTTTATCAGTGAAATATTTTATCTTAGTTCTCTGAACCTTTGAATTGTATGTCCCATAAAGTTTTCTACTCCCTGTAGGTTTTGTTCCAGGAACTAATAAAATTAATGAATTAATAAAACTTTAAGCTTTGTTGTAATTTTATTTTTGTCTTCTGCTTTTCATGATAAATGCCATCCAAAAAAGCTGGGGAATCATGGGTGTCCCCTCATGCTTACCAAGGAGCCTAGGAATAGAAGCTTAAAAGAGACAAGGACCTTCCTTGAGTCTACACAGAGAGAAAGCCTTCTCCTAGAATTCAGACTTCTGAATTCAAACTTCTGGTCTTGTAACCTGTGAGGCAATAAATTTCTATTCACTTTCGGCCCCTCACTTAGGGTATTTCTGTTGTAGCAACACTATATACCGAATACACAGCTCCTCTACCATTGCCCGTGGCCCCCTGCATCTCAGGTTCACAAGTATCTAGAATTCAGTACAGTGCTGCTACATTTTAGAATGCCTTGATGTGAACCTCTGGGTGACAAAGGGGGTGCATAATAGACTTAACCTTCCTGTCTGGAGGTTATCCTGAGATGGGTTGGGGTGTGAAGATGAATGTAAGGGTAGCAGATGAGGTTTCCTAATGAGAAGTGCTGGATTTCATGTCCCTTTACAACTCATACAATACTGACTCAGCACTCTTTGTTCTATTTTCCTTCCAGCCTTTACTCAAGTCACTACCAAAGTGGGGTGAAATCAGAATGGGAAGAGATACACCATTTCTGCTTCAGGTCAGCCTTGCACACACGGCAGCAGCCTGACCCCAGCAAAGGCATCTCAGGGTACAAAGGGCGGGCTGTGGACACTCTCTGCGCATAGTAGCTCTGTGGACTGTTCCCTGGTCTGTGCACTCCTGGGGTCACCCTCATCTCTTACAATTGTTCTACTCTCCTCCAATTCTACCAGCCTTTTACACCCATCTCTGTAAGATCCATGGGGCAAGATGCTAACTTAGTGCTTACAAAACCCCTCTACAATGCCTACGTGCCTTCCTGGGAATGGGTGCACTGGGGAAAGTGTCTTTTCTTGTCTAGCCTCTCTGTCTAGAATGTTTCTGTGCAAGGCAACAACCATGGAACCACCCCCAATCACCTGCAGTCCAGAAAGATTTCAGAATCAGTAAGTAGAATGGAAAAGAAACAGATGGCTACCCAACATTCCAGGAAGAGGCTTTCTGAAAGTGTTGGAGATTCCGGGAAAATATTTTAAAATTGCTTTGCAGAACTGTTTGTCTGTGTAAACTGTTTGAATTAAAATTGTATTGCAGAATTCGTGGGGCCATGTGAGGTATAGTGATGCATCAGTGGAGAAGTTGAATAATGAATAGATGAGTCATTACATGTTGTCTAATTAGAACACATGCAGATTTTTCATGGTGTCCAGGCACCATCTCTTCCTGTTCATATCAGTCAACTTTCTTTTCATGTGATTTATTTTGAATGTTCATTCTAGGCTACTTTTATCACTCTCACTGGGGAAAAAAGGCAACGATGCCATAACTACGTACAACGCCATGGCTCTTTAGAGCCTATTTGTACTGAAACAATAGAGACCTTCTGGCTTCTGCAAAAGCTCCTGAAGAAGACCATCCATTCATTCCTGATTACGTCACACTCATGATGTTGTATCATTCACCCTGTCACCAGCAACAGCTGCTTTCAATGACTCTCCTGAAGAGCATCCATTCATTCCTGATTACATCATCACTCATGATGTTTCATCATACAGCCTGTCGCCAGCAACAGCTGCTTCCAATGACTTTCTCTCTCAGCCTGGCTTCCTTGAAGTTGCAAGTTTTACCCAGGTAAGTGGGAAAATATAAGTGATAATTTGTATTTCTTGTTGTATTCAATGTACTGTTTGGAATTCTATCACTAAAAGTAGAACAATGCACCTTCCAATCATGTCTTCTCTTGTACCTTTTTGTATATATATTTTTAATTTTTTAAAAGGTTTTTATTGTGGATTGAGTGAAAGTTTACAGGGCAGATCATCAGTTTTACATCCAACAAATCATACACCTTGTTTCATTACAATGATTATAATCCCTTCCATGTCCCATCAGTTAACAGTATTTCTCTCTATTTACTTTAGCTCTTCTTTTTTTTTTTTTTTTTTTTAAACACTCAGGAATCTATAATAATTTACACCACTAAAGGGCACACTCTACAAGTCTGCCTCCTGGCTGCCAGCTCTCAGTCCCTCTCTTCCCATGAATCTAGAGTTATCAGCTGCTCCCTCTTTCCATGTCCTCATATCAGTCTCCATCTCTGGTGTTGCTGCTTCTCTGGATAAGGTCTCACATTCCACTTGTGCTCTCCTCCCTTGATGGTCCTAGGGTCCTTTGTTTCTGGACTGTAAGATTAACTACTCCCCTGGTTTTGTTACAAAATGTCTACCTTTACAATTGTGACAGTCTTCCCTTGTACTCTTGAGGTGTAAGCACTGCCCTCCTGGAATGTCATCTCTTTTGATGTTAACTCACTTCTTCCTTCTCCCCACTGCCACCAGTGGGCAGAGCTAGAAGAAAGACCCTAGATGGCAACAACCTACCAGTAACCTTGGGGAGCATGAAGTCATCAAGTCAATCAAGAGAGCACATCTTCAGAAGGTCCTGATGGCATTGCAGAGCAAGTCTCCAAAGCCCGTAGTGGAGACAGGCTCAGTCACCCCTGGAGGATTGGCTGGACCATGCCATGGAGCCTGCAGAAGGTGTAATGACCACCCTAGAGACCAGCAGCAGAGGACACTTGAGCAGAAGGCTGCTTGCCACCCCTCACTTCTTCAGGGTGTACGTGGAAAACAAACACACAGGGGTCAGCAGTGGCATTTTGGAGCATTGCAAAACAAGCTGTTGAACCTGTAAAAAGGACTGACATGTCTAGAAAATTTACTGTGGGCTAGAAAAGCCATGCTCTGTCATGCCTGGGAGCCTCAGGGGCACCCATTCTTCATGTTTATTAGTTGGGCTCTTTCTGAGTTTAGCATTCCTTCCAGGAGTTCTGTTCTGAACAAGACCTTGTAGAGGGTGCTCTGAGGAAGACATGATGAATTCACATGAGTAAATCAGCTAAGAATGATGTCCCTATCCCATCACCAAGGCAAAAAGAACAGTATATACTAAGGAGTAAAGGAATCCTGATGTGGCGCTGTAAGATAAGAAATGGACTGCTGACTACAATGTTGGTGGTTCAAACCCACCAGCCACTCCTCAGAAACCCTATATTGGGTCACTATGAGTTGGAACTGACTTAACTGCACTTAACAACAGGAGGGATCATGGTAACTCTAGGATAAACACTGGACTGCTAACTGAAATGTTGGCAGCTTGAGCCCACCAGCCGCTTCATGGAAGATGAAGTTCTTTGCGCTCTTTAAGATTTACAGCCTTAGAAACCCTATGCCAGGTTACTGTGAGTCAGAACTGGCTTCTTATCACTTAGCAACAACAATAACAATAGTAAATTTGGTGTCTATTGATGGTGTTCACATTGTTCTTTGTGGATCCTCAGATTATATGAAGATCCTTCACATACTTTCCAAAGATGTTTGATATGAATTTTAATGAACAATCTAAACTACTTTTAAAATCGCATTTTTTAAAAGTCAACTTTTAAAAAATGTATATATTTAAGATATAAACTTTTAGCACATTAAAATATACCACAATCGGCCCATGAAAGTTCTCAGAATTTGATTTTATAGCGAGTTTCACTGACTGTATTGTCTTTGGCTAGGGAAGCATTTCTTTGCCAGGAGGACGAGCAATTGGACTTGGCGGGCCCAAAGTACAGCTGCAGACACTGAACAAAGAGTCCCCAGGCAGTATTAATTGCAGGTGGATTTGGCACAGGTTGTTTGCACTCTTAGAGTCCTGTGAATTTGTGAATTTAGAGTAGTGATCGTTTCCTGCAGTACTAGCTTTGTTTTCATTGATTTCTTTTGTATTTAACTTTTCTGGGGCTTTTTTTTTTTTTTTTGCATTAAAATTTTAATTATATATACATGATCACTATTGTTGCTAGTTGCCATGGAGTTGACTCCAACTCATCGTGGGCCCAGGCAGGTAGAGTTGAACAGTTGGTCCATAAGCTTTTCAAGCCTATGAACTTTCACACATCACTAAGCCTGTCTTCTGAGGTGCTTCTGAGTGGGTTTGAACCACGAACCTCTTGACTAGTAGTTGAGCACTTAACCATTTGTGCTATCCGTGCTACATGTATGTTTTGTCTGTTGACTACTGAAGGTACTGTACTTAACCTTCTGCTATTATAACTTTGACTTGGAAATTTGACCTAGAGAAGACCTTTTCAGAATGAAGCACCACTCTCTTAAGGTGGAGGATAGACTACATTTCTTAAGTCATGGCCTGAGGAGCACCTACACCAGGAAATCCTCAGGAGTTTGTAGGAATGTAGATTTCAGATTCCAAGACCTGCTGAATCAGAAGGAATGAAGGCCAGATATCCTACCTCCCCTCTAACACCTTCACCTCTACCAAACACTCTTTAGCTTCCAAGCAGCTCCTTCTCTAGAGAAACTGCCATGCAGATTCACCCCCCTCCTCCACTGGGACTACCCCTGTACATTGTATCACCTTGGTTTGCATACATGTCTGTCTTTTTTGACTTAACTTTAACTCTGTGGGGACAGTGGATGACTCATCGTGGTATTCCCTGCCATTAGCGCATGCTGGGGATTTTTCTGGGTGCCCCATAGAAGTATTTGTAGAATGAAAGATTCAGTTCATACGCATACCGTGATAATAGCAATATTTCTGTCCTAGCGTAGACCAAATGGTCAGCAGTTCAAACCCACCAGCTGCTTCTCAGAAACCCTATGATTCAGAACTGACTCAACAGCACTTCAGAACAACAACAATAAGTGTAGTGCTGTCGGAAAAGCATTGGACTGCTAACCTCAAATTTGGCGATTCAAACTCACCAGCTGCTTCTCGGAAACCCTATACAGGGTTGCTATGAGTTGGAACCGACTTGACGGCACTTAACAAAAACAACAACAACAACATACTATAACCAAGGAGTCCTGGTAGCTCAGTGGTTAAGTGCTCAGCTGCTAATGAAAATGTTGGTGGTTCCGACTCAGCCAGCAGTTCCATAGGAGAAAACTGTGGCAACCTGTTTCTGTATATATTACAGTCAAGAGACCCCTGGGGGCACTTCTGCTCTGTCACAGGGGGTCAGTGTGAGTTGGAGTTGATCAATGGCACCCAACAATAATAACATGCAATAACCTCATAAGCGCTGCCTTGTTGTTGTTGTTGTCAGGTGCCATCGAGTCGATACCAACTCATAGTTGCATACCTTATGCACAGCAGAACGAAACACTGCCTGATCCTGGGCCAACCTCACTATCGTTGCCACGCTTGAGTCCGTCGATGCTGCCGCTTGGCCAACCCATCTCTCTGGGGGTCTTCTTCTTTTTTTCTGACCCTCCACCTTACCAAACATGATATCCTTCTCCAGCGACTGGCTCCTCCTGACGATATTTCCGAAGTATGACAGACAAAGTTTGGCCATCTTGGACTCCAAGGAGCACTCTGGCTGCACTTCTTCCAAAACAGATCTGTTGGTTCTTTTGGCAGTCCATGGCACTTTCTATATTTTCCTCCAACATCATAACTCAAAAAGTATCAATTCTTCTCCGGTCTTCCTTATTCACTGTCCAGCTTTTGGATGTGTATGAGGTTATTGAAAATACCATGGCTTGGGTCAGGTGCACCTTAGTCCTCAAGCTGACATCTTTGCTCTTAAACCCCTTTAAAAAGGTCTTGTGCAGCAGATTTGCCTAAGGCAATACGTCGTTTGATTTCTTGACTGCTGCTGCCATGAGTGTTGATAGTTGAGGACCTGACAAATGGTTCTCATTGACCATGGATATTGGAGAATCACCCTATGCTTCCTCAGAATCTGAGTTCAATTCCCACACTCTCCTGATCTCACCGGACCTATGTGGAGCATTGGGTGACTTTCAGACTCATGCCTTGAGTACTCTGAATGTCTAGTCCATCCTTGAACATGGACCTAAGGACTCCCTGTGTGTATCTACAATACACACATTCCCCTCAGCTGTCTCCTAGTGCATATGAACTATAGATGATGCTTGTTCAGGTCTGTTCTGGATCAAGACCAAACACAGCCTCGGGAGTCTTGGTAAGCAACCTGGTCAGCTCCACCTGTGATGACTCTTAGGAAAGGATTTGGTGAGTAACATACAGAAAGTGAACTTGTGACAAAGAACAGAACATCAGTCCCAAAAAGGGGAAGAAATATAAATCCAACAACTTGACATGGGTGCTAGGAATAATAAGGGTTTTAACAGTTAAAGGTTTAAAAAGGTCATTATGCATTTATCAGTAAAAGAGCAATATGAATTTCTAAGCAGCAACATCTGGAAGATCAAAAGAAATCAGACTTCAATCACCAGGAAAATTTCTGCTCATTACCCACAATCATATTTAGTTATTAATAGACATCGGCTAGACACTGACATTTTACTCATTTCATCCCAAGATGCGTCAGGGACACTTCTGGCATTTAGTTTATCATTTTCATCAGTGTCTTCCACAGATTGACCGGTCCGACCCCAAAATCTCACACTGTCACTCATCATAAGTGAATTTATCAACATGTACGTAATCAGAATACACACGAGAGTTTTAACTGTTTGCATACGAAATTACTTCATTCTTCACGCTTCAAAAAAATTCAATTTTGCATAATAAATAATGATAAGGGCCAGTTGACAATTATATAGGTGGGAATAGTATGTGGAAATGATTGGAATTTAAATAAGCTGTGTGAATCTATCTGGAGGTTGCTTAAGTAATCAGCCTCTGAGGCTGATTCTCCCCATTGTTAGAGGTTAATACAAAAGCTCTTCAGCTCATATTAGAGGCAGCCTTACTTAAACTGCAAATTGGCACATATCCTATTAGTATTTTCCTCCTGTGACACATCCTCCAACTGACTTAGATGCACAGTCAGGCGAATATTAAAATTAATTAGGCTATTATTTTAATGCAGAGGACTAGCAGCTTGTCTCAAAAAATATCTTACCAGAACACACCTACACACATACACACACACACACACACACAAACAAAAAAAAATTGTGTGCACACACTACCCCACCCCTCCAAACAAATGGTATAGCCAGCCTTGCCCTAAACAAAAGACTGGCTCCCTAAGACGGTTGTTCCCCTGCTTGGAATGCTCGGGGGTGAGTTGGGGTGTGTCATAATCACATCACAGAAAGAAAGGAGTGAAGCGTCTAGTAGGTTTTCCCAAGGACAACTGGTCTCCACCAAGAGCATGATAGATTCTGTTTTAGACAGAAAGTGATTTTACTTCTGATTATAATTATTTAGGGACTGGATTATAATTTGGTTCATTAATTAGCTGCAACCCTGAATTTTTAAAATCAGTTGTTGGTTGCATTCACTAAAGAATCCACAGAAATCACAGTGTCCCCTGCTGCTTTGTCCCTTCTCCCTTGTTCTAGGGCTGAGGAAAACTATGGTGGTTGCATTCAGAGATTCAACACCTTGTGGTTCCTCAAATACAATCCTTCTGACCACTGGGGAACCCCACTATGTTTACAGCTATTTTAAATGGAAAGATGATTCAGAGGGTTTTGGAAATAATCTGACTTCATTTTTTAAAATTAGAATAAGAAACGCTCATGTTGTTGTTGCTGTTAGGTGTCATCACGTCTGACTTACAGAGACCTGATGTATGACAGAATGGAACACTGACTGGTCCTATCCTAGCCTCATAATTATTATGATGGTTGAGCCCATTGCTACAGATATGGTATCAACCCATCTCACTAAAGGTCCTCTCCAAGTTCTAGTGTAGCGTTGTGCGATTATGCACTGGCGGTTCAAATTCACCAGCTGCTCCTCAGAAACACTATTCAGGGTCACTATGAGTCAGAATTGACTTGACAGAACTTAACAGAAACAACAACCATACCTAATATCAAAGCATCCTTAATTAATACCAAACCAATCAACATACTTAATACCAAAGCAACAACACCTTTAATACCACTGCCACCCTGATTATGGGAGATTCCCAAGGGTGTGGCATGCGACACATTTTATCTTACAACAGATAAATGGAGAGAGATTTGAGCAGAGAAAGAGAGACCTACTACTACCAAGGGAGTCCTGGTTTGGCACTGCAGGATAATGCACTGGACTGCAAGGTTGCTTTAAACTGGCGGTTCAAACCCACCAGCCACTTCTTGGAAACCCTAGACAGGGTCGCTATGAGTCAGAGGTGACTCAACAGCACTTAACAATAAAAAAACAACAATATTTTACCAAATAATAATGCTCTTTTCTAGGACTGGTCTCTCCTGATAACATGTCCAAAGTACATGAGATAAAGTCAAGCCATCCACCCTTCTAAGAAGCATTCTGGCTGCATGTCTTCCAAGACAGGTTGGTTTGTTCTTTTGGCAGTTCATAGTATATTTACAATTCTTCACCACCATCATTCAAAAGCATCAATTCTTCTTTGGTGTTCTTTATTCATTGTCCACCTTTCACATGTATAGAAGGAAATGGAAAGTACCATCTGTAGCTTTGAAAGGGGGTACCTCTAATACTCCTTATACATACATTGTTGTTATTGTTAAGTGCTGTCAGGTTGGTTCTGACTCATATTGATTCTGCAGAGCAGGAGTGGGGAACATCCAGCCCATGAAATCCTTTGGTCTGACCCTGCCATGGCAACCACAGTTCCAGCCATTACATTTGGGATGAGTTAATTGAGTATTTAACCAAATATATGTATAGCAGGCTAATTTTTAAGTTGATAATTTTGCATGGCCCACAAATGATGTTATAAATGTTAGCAGAAAAAGGTTTCCCCATCCCTGCTGTATAGTGTTTCCGAGGTTATAAACTTTTATGGGAGCAGAATACTCACCTTTCTTCTGTGGAGTGGCTGGCGGGCTCACAGTGCTGAACTTGCTGCTTACCCTACAGAACCACCATACTCCCTTATACACATGTTGCTGTTGGTAAGTGCCGGCTGTCGAATTGGTTCCGACTCATAGCAACCCTCTATAGGGTTTCTGGGGATTGACTGGTGAGTTTGATCTGCCAGCCTTGTGGTAAGCAGTCCAGTGCTTACCCTACAGTGCCACACTAGGATTCCTCCCATATACATATTGTTGTTGTTAAGTGCCATCGAGTCACTTCCAACTCATAGCAACCCTATATAGTATTTCCAAGGACCAACTGATGGTTTTGAACTGCTGACCTATAGTTCACACTGACCTTGTGGTCCAGTGCTTACCCTATAGCACCATACCAGGACTTCACTAGGGTTTCTAAGTAGCAGGAGTGGCTGGTGGGTTTGACTTTGTGGTTAACAGTCCAGTGTTTTTCCTACAGAGCCACACCAAATTCAGCTTTATGCATATGTTGTTGTTGTTGTTGTTGTTGTTAAGTACTGTGGAGTCGGTTCTAACTCATAGTGATCCTGTACAGGGTTTCCGAGGCTGTAAATCTTTATGGGAGCAGAAAGCTTCATCTTTCTCCCATGGAACAGCTGGTAGTTTTGAACTGTCGACCTTGAGGTTAGCAGCCGGAGTTGTAACCACTATGCTACTCCTACGTAATCCTAAGAACATTTCTCCATCAGATAGATATCGTCTGTAAACCTTGAATTTTGTTTTCCCCCAGAAAGTCATTATATTTTTTCTGGATTTATTTTCATAGTGCTGCACCTGAAAATGTTGTTGCTAAGTGCCATTGAGTTGGTTCCAACTCTTAGAGACCCTATCTAGGGTTTTCAAAGAGCATCTGGTGGGTTTGAACTTCCGGCATTTTGGTTAGCAGTCCAGTGATTATCCTACAGTGTCACACCTGGACTTTACAACCTGAAAATGTTGTTGTTAGGTGCCATCAAATTGGTTCCTACTCATAGCAAACCTGAAAATATGTAATAGTTCATCCAGCTATGGTGGTGTAATAGATGCATTAAGAGGGTCCTAGGAATCCTGGTGTGGTGCTATGGGTTAATGAGCTGGACTGCAAAGTCTGTTTGAATCACAAGGTCAGATGATCAAGCTCACCAGCTGCCCCTCGGAAACCCTATACAGGGTCCCTACGGGTCAGAACCGAATCAACAGCACTTAACAACAACAACAGGAGCTCCTGCAGGTTGGTCATGGCACTTGACCCAATGTCATGGTCAGAGGGTTCCTTGTACTTTGGTATCAGAAACTACCTTCTGAGGATTCATGCTTGATGTCCATCACATTTACTCCTCCAGCAACCTTATGCTGAGTGACTCCTGCCATTTCCTACTGACAGAAATAAGGACAACGCAGTTCTTGTCAATTAAAATTCTACATTCCCATGCCTTATGATTAGGGGAGCTGGCATTGGAGTCTCTACCTGGATGCACATGACCCCATGATTCATTGTCTACTTGCCCCTCCTTTCCCACCTCAGTGTGCTTAGAGAATCCTTTAAGAGACTCATTGCTTAAAGGGTATGTCTTTGTAAGGTTCATATGCAACAATGATTAAAAAGGAAGAAAAAAAATCTGGTCAATCACCTGGGTTTCCACAGCTGTGAGCAGAAATAAATGCTGTTCAAAAAGTCTGCCAGCAAAATGGGAAAAATGTACTTGTCTTTAATATTTGACCTTAACTTGATGGAGGAAAATACTAAAATTTAAACCCTACAGAACAAGCTGGAATTTAGTGAAGATATGAATGAGTTCTTGAGAATGGTGTTGATAAACCCAGGGATATGTGAGCAAAAGAAGCAGCGTAAAAACAAAAAATAAAATATACAATCTCTTATAGCATCTAATAGACCACAATTAATAGCCTGAGACCAGAAGAGCTAGCTGGTGCTCTGCTACTACTACGACCATGCTGACTAGGATTACAATACAAGATCTCAGATAGAAAGGGATACAAAATGTAGAACAAATCTTAAATTCCTAAAAGGCCAGACTTACTAAATTGACAAAGACTAAGGAAACACTCAAACTATCACCCCAAAATACCCTTTGAACTTGGAATTGAAGCCATTCTTATGGGTCACCTTTCATCCAAAGAATAAATTTTGTTTATAAAACAATGTTACCTGTGAATACTGTATACCCTTACATAATCAACTATATTGGATCAAATGGTCAACATTTACCCTAAAACAAAGATGAGAAGCTAATGATGAGTAGAGAAGCTAGAGTAATGGAAGCAGAATGAACAGAATGGAAATAATGAGAATTTTGATATATTCTGGGAACTATAACCCATGTTCTTGGACAATTCGTATGAAAATTGTTAACTGGGGATATAATATGCTACATTGCATTAACTTTTACCTAAAACACAATTATATATACATATAAGTTTTAGAGCATACATACAATCAGTTTGAAGAGAGGATGATATCTGCTAGGTCTGTTAGATGCCATTGGGTGGACTGTTGACTTACAGTCATCCAATGCACAACAGCAGGAAACAGTGCCTGGTCCTGTACCAGGCTCACAATTGTTATGTTTGAGCTTTTTGTTGCAGCCACGATGTCAGTCCATCTCAGTGGGGTCTTCCTCTTTTTTGCTGACCCTCCACTTTTCCAAGTATGATGTCTTTCTCCAGAGACTGATCCCTCTTGATAACATGTCCAAAGTACGTGCTTCCAAGGAGCATTCTGGGTGTACTTCTTCCAAACCTATTTGTTTGTTCTTCTGGCAATCCATAGCACTTTCAATACTCTTTGCCAACACCATCATTCAAATGCATAAATTATTCTCCAGTCTTTTTTATTTGTTGTTGTCCAGCTTTCACATGCATATGAAGTGATTGAAAATACTATCACTTGAGTCAGGTTCACCTTAGTCTTCAAAGTGACATCTTTGCTCTTTAACCCTTAAAAATGTCTTTAACAGCAGATTTGCCCAATGCAATACATAATTTGATTTCTTGACTGCTGCTTCCATGAGCATTGATTGTGGGGTCAAATAAAATGTAATACTTAACAACTTCAGTCTTTTCTCTGTTTATCATAAGGTTGTCTATTGGTCCAGTTATGAGGATTTTTGTTTTCTTAACATTGAGCTGCAATCCATGTTGAAGGCTGCAATTAAAAAAGTCAGTGTTTCATGTCCTCTTTGCTTCTATCAAGCAAAGTTGTATCATCTACATATTGCATGTTGTTAATGAACCTTCTTCCAATCTTGATATCAAGTTCTTCTTCATATAATCCAGCTTTTCAGATAATTTTCTCAGCATACATATCAAACAAGTTTGGTGGAATGATACAACTCTGCCACACACCTTTCATGATTTTAAATCACATGATATTCTCTTGTTCTGTTTGAATGAAAGTATATATTAACTCCAAAATGCTAAGATTACTCCAGATTATCCTACAATAGCTCTCTCTGCCTCTGTCTTTCTCTCCCTTGGAATGAAATACACAGTGGGAGATTGCAGTGAGTTACAGTTAGTAATGTAGTAGGGAGTGCAATGGAGATGCAGTGGAAACACAGTGAGGGATGCTTTCAATACTGAAATCTCAGATGGACTAAGATACAGGAGTGTGGGAAGAGGATGATGAGCCTGTGGAGATAGGTGTTTCAGACCAGATTCCCCAAGAGGCAGACTCTGAGGTGGAGACTGGAAGGCAGGACATTTATTTGAGAGTGATCATGGGAGCAATACCTATGAAAGACTGAAAAAGAAATAGGAAGACTGGAAGAGGGAGATGTTGATGCAGTGCAGTCTCAATGGAAGCCTCTACCAGCCTAGCAAGAAGTTCTGAAGCTGTGAGGACCCAAGAGGGCAGAGCCTTTACTCTCCAGGGTTGAACAGTTCTCCTCAGCTGAGACAATTCCCACCAGGGGTTGAAAGTAGGAGCTGCCTATTGCTGACATTTGCACAAATTCTTTCATATCCTAAATGGGGGTCTAACAGTGCTGTACAATGTTTACCACAGGAAGAGCCTACATAACTAAGCAACTGCGTTTCCAGCTAAAGACAGGGCTGACTCTTGGGAAGGAGTAACACAGGGAACCTTGGACCAAGGGATGTCAATGCAGTGGGAAACCAGAAAAGTCTACATACTTAGTTATGAAGATTTGCCCTATTCAGCACCAAGCTGTCTGGCAGCAAATCTTCCACACCAAAGCAAGAGACTGGAGGATTCCTCTGGGAGGGAAAAGATCGATAAAAATGGACTTTGAGTACCCCACATGAAGTGATCATGTCCTAGCTTTCCAGTGAGGCTGCTAGTCCACCAAGCCCACCAATCAACTTTGGAGAGCCTGACTCCTATGGTCATGTGGCATGTAACTTCCCTCTGTGCTTGCTTGTTTAATCTATTTTTATATCTTAAAAGAGACTGACTTAAAATACACCTTACACTAATATTGTCTCATCAACAAAGAAAAACATTCCCAAATGGGTTTATAACTACATAGAGGTTAGTAGTTACAACACATATTACAAATTGCAGCTGGGGGTGGGGTAGGGGGCGCAATTCAATTCACAACAAGCCAGGAAGCTGTCCTCTCTAGCTCTGGGTATGGTTTACCCTTACACGATTCATTAGAAAACCACCAGCTGTCCTCAGCCCTGACTCACCAGCCTTGACAGTTCCTGGGCAGAAATTATCAAACTGGGAAGGCTGCTGTTGTCAGAGTACAGGCTGTGACCTGCCTCTGCTCATGAAGTCTCTTCAGGGGATGGGCAGTCCCACGGTGGGAGGAGCTGTCTTCTTGCTGGTGCTGAAGTCCATGTATCTGCTGTTTCTCTCCTATAAGGGCCAGTCCCACACATGCATGCTTCCAGGAATAGCTATACCCCTTTCAGAAAAATGGTGAGCAGAACTAGGGACAAACTGAGGCATGGGAGAGACCCCTGGAACCTCAAAGCAACTGGCTATAAAGGAAGAAGCAAAATTCTGGAGCCAAGCTGTCAGTTTAAAACAAGAAAAGGTCAGCAGGATCTAGCTAGATGGATTCAATTCAAATCTCTATTGTTGTTTTGTTTTTAAAAAATTCCTTAGATCTTGGGGACATTTGCAATCCAGGTGGGAGGAGGAAGGTACCAGAGACAAACTTTGTTTGTTTTTTAAGAGCTGACTCTGTAGAAAGCAGTAAGAAATGGGGAGGAGTATTGGTAAATATGGACAGAGCAAATGACAGAGGGGAAAAGATTCTAAGGCAGCTTTATGACTCTGAAAACAAAGGAAATATAGACTGTTCTAGAAAAGTAATCTGTTCCAGCATTTCATTCTCACCTCATTTAATAATGCTGCCATTCACTGAATTCCTAATATCAAAAATTAAGACTCATGTTGACTCCTCTACTTCCTTTACCCTCCTACATCCAAGCCATATATTTTTTTTATCAGTTCACCAGTAAGTCCTATCAGCTCTATATTCAAAATTGTTCTGCATCTGTCCACTGCTCAGCACCCCAATGTTGCCATTCAAGTCTAGGCCGTTATCACCCTTCACCAGAAACCCCATCTGATTTCTATTTCTGGGTCTCTACACCTGCTGCTCCCTTGATCTGGAACCCCCTCCCTGAGATCTCTGTGTGATTGGTTCCTTCTAGACATTTTACCTAAAGGCTACCTTCTCAGAGAGACTGTCACCACACCCTATCTTCTCACCCTGCTTTACCTTTCTTCATAGACTTAGCACCACCCTGCATCACAAAGGCTCTATCATCTCCCCGGCACTGCCATGCTATCACCATAAGATAGGAGTTTCGTTCATCTTGGTCATAGCTGGTATATTCTAGTGCTTAGACTAGTAAATTGCTTATAAATATTTTAAGAAATGCTAAAATTAATAATGCTAGAAGTAAAAGCTGCACCATGAAGTTATTTCTAGTGGTTCCAATCCCTTAGCTTCTTACACTCATTGGCATGTCAAGAGGTAACATTTTCTAAGGTGTTGTTGTCTATTTTTGCCTCTTTACAAAAGATTTGTTATCTACATTCCGAGACCATCAAATTTTAGTGTTTTCTGTAAGATGAATAACTCCTAAATGTATTTGTCTTAGGTGAGAATGGCTTCAGTCTACCCGCTCATGTGTTCGTGTGTTCAACATCCTATTTGCTCTTGACAAATCTGAGTCCAGCGGAGGTAAGTGGCTTGCCAAAGATCATATAGCTGGAGAGTGGTAAGTCCAGGGCCCTTTAAATTGTTTCCTGTTTAAGGGGATTTCCTTGAAGATTCTGTATAAGTTTGCAATTTAGGATAGGATATTCTCCTTGAAAGCTGTTATTAGAATTAGAGCTGGGGGCGTGACAAGGTAGGGATAAATAGAAATTCTATACTCTGCAGCTCTTTGTCAAAGAACTGATAAAAGTCTTCCTGCCCACCGTTTGCTTTGATTGCGTATAAACCAGCGGCTGGCTTTGGCTCCTATGTAGGCCACTATTAATCAATGAGCAACGTTTGGGCTTTCTGAGAAAATACAGGGTGAAAGTCAATGTGGAAACTTATGACCTTCATGGAAGGAACTGAATTAGTTCTCTGCACTTGGTGCAGGATAAATATTTGTTGATTGAATGAATGAATTTATAATTTTAAGCCTTTAGTGCTCTCAGTTAATCTAGGAGTCCCATGAAATCAGGCTTTGTGAAATTTTGATCAAAGCTGCCTTAATTCCTTCTGGAAAAAGGCAGAATATAAATGATAATAACAACAAATAAAGAGATTCAGGAGTCAGTGTATGGGAAGGAGGAATGCTGGTTTCCACATTAAACAGATGTTAATTGATTATCTACTATGTGCAAGAGGCGTTGAAAATAATAAGAAAAATGTTCCCACTATGAGATGCTCTACAGTTTAGTGGAGAAAGTCAAGAAAATAAATTCTTAGGATGCAGTGTTGTGACAGAGGTATGAATGGAAAGCTTAACTTATAAATAATGATGCCAGAGACTGGTGTTCCAACACACACCCACAGCCTTCACTCCCCTCACCCCACCCCACCCCCACCCCTGTGCTTGGTCTTTAAGGATTAGTAAGGGTTCCCAGTAGGCACTGCTTATTCAGCAGTAGAAATCTTGCCTTCCATGCTATAGACTTGAGTTCAGTTCCCAGCCAATGCCCCTCAAGCATAGCCAACACCCATCTGTCAGTGGAGGCTTGTGCATTGCTGTGATGCTGAACAGGTTTCACTGCAGCTTCCAGACTAAGACTATCTACTTCTGAACTATCAACCAATCAAAACCCCAGGGAGCACAGTAGTTCAGTTTGCAACAAACACATCATGGGGATGGTACAGACCAGGGCAGCATTTTGTTCCTTTGTGCATGATTTGCCATGAGCCAGGGACCAACTAGAAGACAACAAAGAACAACAAAAACAAAGGTTTCCGGATGGACAAGAGGAGGACCATACTGTCAGAGGAACAGCATATAAAAGAATGTGAGATTGAGCAAGTTGTAAGTGGCTAGGTATGACTAGAGCAGGCTGAGCTGGAAAAGTGTGGTGGTGAGGATGGGGGGTGGGAGGTGGAGTTGGGAAGGACCATGAATGCTACACCAAGAGGGTGTGTTTCACTAAACGTAAGGAAGAGTTGTGAAGGGCTGGAATGTCATGATCAGATTTGTTTTTGGAAGGATCAGACTGACAACAATGTGGAAATAGACTAGGATGGAACAAAGGTATCCAGAAGATACACAATTATTTCAGTAAATCAAAGAAAAATAATAAGAGCTTGCTCTAAGGTAAGGGCAGTGAGGAGGGAGAGAGGAGAGGAGGGTTTGAGAGATATTTAGGAATAGAAGCAAAGGGATTTGAGAACTAGATGAATGAGAACATAACAGAAAACTTAACAAGGAAGACTCTGCAGACTTAGATGCTGTCATTTCATTTGATAAGAAATGCAGAAAAGAGGAATAGGATTTGGGGAGGAGAAGTTCAGTTTTGCCACATTGAGTTTGAGGGGTGGTGGGATTTTAATCGAAAAGTCAGGCAAAGCTGTAGGTCTGGAGGAATGTTGGGTTAAGGATAAATGTTTGCGCATCATCTGTGTGTATGCAGGATTGGCAACTGATGGTTAGATAGGGAATGATTTGCTTTTCCAGGTGAAATATAGCAAATTGATAAAGGGAAAGTGGTATTTACAGGTGAGAAACACTTAAAATATTTCCAAAAATTCTATTCACACAGTAATTCCTTAGATTCATTTAACACTTTTTAAATTGTACAGAACTTTCATATACATTATTTTATTTGTAACTGTCTCACAGTAAACAGATTTTTAGTCTTTCTTGGTATTTTGTATTAACTTTTATTAACTCCTTTTCTTTTATTAAAAATACATTCACATGGTAAAACCCCAAACTGTTGTTATTAGGTACTATCAAGTCAGTTCCAACTTATAGCAACCTTACGTACGATAGGATGAAACACTGCCCTGTCTCACAGTCTTTCCTATGTTCAGCCAATTGTTACAGCCACTGTGACAATCCATCTTATTGGGTATCCCTCATTTTTGTTGAGCTTTTACTTTGCCAAGCATGATGTTCTTTTCCAGGGTCTGGTCCCTCCTCATAATAGGAAGTTTACCATCCTCACTTCTAAGGAGGATTCTGGTTGTACCTCTTACAAGACAGATTTGTGTGTTCTTCTGGCAGTCAATGGTATATTCAATATCCTTTACCAACACCATAATTCAAATGTGTCAATTCTTCTACAGTCTTCCTTATTCACTATGCAGTTTTTACATGCATATAAGGCAATTGTATATACCATGACTTGAGTCAGGAGCATGTTAGTTCTTAAAGTGACATTTTTGCTCTTTAACACTATAAAGAGGCCTTTTGTAGAAGATTTTTTTCAAATAGTAGAAAAGTGAAAGCTAATGCACTCTCTCAGCCCCTTAATCTTTCAGGTATCTTCTCAAGCCTCAACAATTGTTACAAGTTTTTTGTCTATCCTACCAAAAGTCAAGCATATATAATTGCACAGAATTTTTGAAATTACAAAATGGGTAAAATAGAGAACGTGGAAACCTTAAGCAACAGGATTAAGGAATTTACTCTCTGCTGTATATTTGAAGAGTCCCTAGGTAGTGCAAAGGATTAACATGCTCAGATGCTAACCGAAAGGTTGGAGGTTTGGGTCCACCCAGAGAGGCCTGAGAAGGAAGGCCTGGTAATCAGTCATTGAAAATCCCATGGAACACCGTTCTAACATACATGAAGGTGCCATGAATTGGAATATACTTGACAGCAACTGGTTTAAATAGTATATTTTAAAGGAATTCCTGTTGCAACGTGAAATAGCTCAATTTATGTTGTCTATAAGTACTTTGAAATAAGTATCTAGGTTAATTAGTGTGGATTCCGGGGAATCTCAATCCTGGAGGGTAATTTTAAGGCCTCGGGTCATAATGACTGATAAAGAAGGCTTGGTGTGGGCTGGGGCTCCCAAGAGGAACACACTCAATCTTCCATGTTGATAGTCACTCTCTTAGATTCTTCTTCCCCAAAAGGTTTCAGCTCTATTGATATTGCTTTAATTTTATCAGTTGTCCTTGCTTAAATTCCTTTAACAGCTTCTAGTTGTCTCCAGGAAGTATAACACAATCTTTCCCCTGACATTCAAAGCTTTGTACACCATAGATTCAGCTTCATTTTCAATCTTGTATCTTATCTTCTACTCTTCAATGTATATGCTCTGCCCCAACAAGGCAGGTTTCCTCATCTTTCTGATTCTTTGCTATCTCACCTGTTGTTGCTGTTAGTCACTGTTGAGTTGGCCATCAACTCATGGCAACACCATTGTACAACAGATCAAAATGCTGCCATCCTCATGAAAAGTTGTACACTGGCCATTGTGATCCATAGGCTTGTCGTTAGCCAATTTTTCAGAAGTAGATCACTAATCCTTTCTTTTGATTCTGTGTTAGTCTGAAAGTGCTAAGGAAATGAGTTCACCATCCTAGCAATACATTAAGTTCCTGCTGAAAGATGGGTACTGAATGTACTTGAGGTGCACTGACTGGAAATCTACATGGAAGGTGACATTCTATCACGGAACATCGCCTGCCCTGCCTAGCCTGTCCCTTACTTGGAAAGATCCCCTATGTCTCTGTTATAACTTTTTAAAAATTTATTTAAGGTTTTTATTGTGGATTGAGTAAAAGTTTACAGGGCATATCCTCAGTTTTACATTCAACAAATCATATACCTTGTTTCATTACAATGATTATACTCCCCTCAGTTAACAGTATTTCTATCCACTTTAGCTTTTTAAAAAACACACAAACAACAACAACAACAAAAAACCCACTCAGGCATATATAATAATTTACTTCTCCAAAGGGCACAGTCTCAAGTCTACTCCTGTCCACCAGTTCTTAGTCCTTATCTTCTTAGTCCATGAATCTAGAGTCCTCAGCCGCTCCCCCTTTCTGCCTCCATCTCTGGCCCTGCTGCTTCTCTGGATAAGGTCCCCCATTGTGCTTGTGCGTTTCTCTCTTGATGGTCCCAGGGTCCTCTGTTTCTGGACTGTAAGATTAACCACTCCCCTTTTTTTTGTTACAAAACTTGCACCTTTATAATTAATTGT
>NW_006408684.1:65334-74201 GCF_000296735.1 Chrysochloris asiatica | reverse complement strand
ATTACACCATCATATTTGATTGACAGCTTTGCTGGGTAGAGGATTCTTGGGTGGCAGTTTTTTTTCTTTCAGGGTTTTATATATGTCTCCCCTTTGCCTTCTTGCCTGCATGGTTTCTGCTGAGAAACCCGAGCTTAATCTGATTTACTTGCCTTTGTATGTTATATTTCTCTTTTCCCTAGCTGCTTTCAAGATCTTGTTCTTGTCTTTGATTTTGGAGATCCTGACTACTATATGTCTCAGTGATTGTCCCCCAGGGTCCATCCATCCTGGGGCTCGCTGAGCCTCTTGAAAGCCCATCCCTTCACCCTTCAGGATGCTAGAAAAATCCTCCTCCAGAAACTTTTCAACTATCTCCTCTGTGGACTTGTGTGCTTGTTCCTGTTCTGGAATGCCAATAATTCTCATGTCATTCCTTTTCATGTTGTCCAACATGAATCCCAGGCCCTCCTCAGATTCTTTAATCCTTTTTTGTATTTGCTCTTCTATCTTAGTAGTGTCGATAGATTTATCTTCCAGCTCACTAGCTCTGGCCTCTATCTCTTCAATTCTACTCCTTTGCCCTTTCAGTTTATTGTCCATTTCTGATATTCCATTATTAATCTTTTGGACCTCTTTCTGTAGGTTTTGAATGGTCTCCAATGCTGTATCCATCCCACCCGATTGTTCCTGCAGCACTTTCCTGACCTCTACCTCATCCCCCTCAACTCCATTATATAGTGCCTTGATACATTTCATAATCATTTCTCTGAATTCCTTCTCAGGCACCTCCAAAGCCTGCACATCTTCCAGCATGGAATGTAGGTCTACCTTCCAGCTCACCTGCCCCAGTCACTCTATCTCGTTTCTGGACACGTGCAGATATGCTCATCTGCTTCTGTTTTTTGGGGGCATATGCAGGGGTTATCTGTGGCCTTAATACTTAGATGTATTTTGGTATTTTTCTATGCTTTCTGACCTCCCCCCCCCCCACCAGGCAGATGCGATCAGGAAATGGGCTTCCCTCGTCACTTCTCTTCTTAAGAAATTTCAAGATGGCACTGTTGGTTGTTGTGACATAATTTAGGATTTAATTTTCAGCCTAATTCCTTTTTGGTTTGCTTGTCCCACTCCACAATCCCCGTTCAGGCCTTTTTTCTAGTTATAAACAGTTCAGGGCTGGCTGTGGCCATTTGGTTTTAAGTGGAAACTGTCTCTTTAAATTTTGAGGAGATCTGTGCGCATGCGTAGTAGAACCCTCCGAGGGTGGGGCTGGGGTGCCCACTAGCTCAGGCACCCCTATAGTCACCAGAATGGAGGTGCGCAGACAGCAAGGGACCAACGAACAAATAGGAAAAGAAAAGAATGTCCACACCTTTCTCTCCGTGGCTCTATCAGGCGTCCGTGGCCGCTCTGATCCCTCCCCCACTTGGCCCCACACAAGATGGTGGCTCCTGGAGCAGCTGAGCGTCCCGAACCAGAAAGCAATGGATTTCTTGCTTCTGCCACAAACTCCTCCAGCTGTAAGCCTTCGAACCTTCTAAATATTCCTTTATATGTGGTTCAGAGTTCTGGGACCATCCCCTGAGCCTGCTTGGTCCTGTATTCTGTTACTGCTGGCACAGCTCCTCACTGCACTTCCACCCGATCCGCCATCTTGTTTGTTCTCTCTGTTATAACTTTTTGAAGGGTGGAAACTTTTAATTCCTTATATTGTCACACACCTAATTCAATGCTTTGTTCTTAGAAGGTACTTATATGACTGCTAATTAAAAGGGAATTTTTGGAAACTTCTCATAGAACGAAATTTGTTGTATTTTAGAGGAAAGTAAGCTTTATTTTATAGATACTCACAGGCATTATGGAGGGAAAAGGATGAAATGGTTGGTCATCCAGTTATTCTGAGTCATGTGGTCTATGGTTTGACATCTTTGATGATTTCCAATTGGGGCCATCACATATTTGCTTTGTTGAAACTACCCTAATGCATATGTGATTGTGGTTTAAGGAGAACTTAAAGAAAAATGGAAATAAACTCATGCAGACCGAAGTTATGATAGCTAGGTCTTTCCTATGGATACCAGTACCTGTTGCTGTTACGTTAACTCTAACTCCTGGTGACCCCAGGTGTGTCAGAGTAGAACTGTGCTCTTTAGGGTTTTTAGTGGCTGATTTTCCAGAAGTAGACCGCAGGGTGGACTGTTGTGTTTATTAAGTGCTGCTAAGTCAGTCCCAATTCATAGCGACCTTGTATAGGGTCTCCAAGGAGAAACTGGTGGGTTTGAACTGCTGATCTTTTGGTTAATAGCTCAGTGTTGATCCTACAGCACCACACTATGAGTCTTTGGTTAGACTAGAACCTTCAATATTTCAGCTAGCGGCTGAGTACTGTAAAGGTTTATAATCCAGGAGTTTCTTTTCCTATAGATGAGGGAGGCTTATGGTGGGCTTCTCACATTCTGTTTTCTTTGATCAATTTAGGGCATATGTGAGTATTTCAAGGGTTGGAGAGAGAAGAGAAAAGAAGTGGGGAAGGTGGAAAAACCCACGCTTTCCCAAGCAGGCTTGAAACCATTGTATTCCCTCATTTATTCCTGCAAGTGCTCAACAAACATTGGCTGGCCTCTTCCATGTCAGGAACTGGACCAGGACTCAAGGTAGAAGAGATCAGATGTGATCATCAGATTGAACGGAATGACTGGTTCCATCTGCAAGACCTGTCCCCATTTCTCATCATCCCTTCCTGCAAGCCTTGGCATTTTGTGAATGAAGACAGATTTCCAAGCACTGCAGTTCTGAAGTGGCAGCTAGTGTTCTAGCAGACTGAGGCGAGGGCTGTCTGTGTGTTGGTAATGGGGGTAGACTGAAGGTGGGTGGGGGCCTTGGAAGTCTCCCTGGCTCAAGACTTATTAGCAGCATCAATCATCTGTGATGTCATTTCCAAGCTCCCTCTGCCTCACCTAATTTGCTCAACCTAATTCTTTATCACTCTACAGAAGCTGGGATGAGAGATGGGTGTGCTAATGAGTGTTGGCTTCCAGCTTATCCATGCCGGCTCTCCTTAGTCGAGGGAGTTAGCCGCCCTCTGGAAGATAGAGTTTCTTCTCTTACCCACTTACCTACAGGTTGATAACCTTCCGCTCAGAAAAAGGCATCTGCATCTCCCTATAAATCTGACAAGCTTGTGGTAACTCAGTTTGCACTCTTTGCACCTCTTTCCTCAGCACCCTTACAGAGACCTGGCTCCCTGCTGCTTAAAAGCCAGATGGAGCAAAGACTTGAAGGCCTCCTACTTAGAAAGCACTTTTGCAGCCTGGAAAATATTTGCTGCAGCTCCCACTGTGGAATATTCCCTCTGCGCTCTCCATTAATCTCGCCACCAATGGTGTCTTTATGCTGTAGGAAAAATCGAAACAAATGGGGGTGGGAGTGAGGGGAGGAAGAATCCCTCATCAGCAACATTTATGGTATTGACTTACATCTCATTGACTGTGTCAACAATCACTCGGTTGTATGAATCTGAGGACAGCCTATAAAATTAGGAAAGATAAACAGCCATTGAAATACTATCACATCTGACTCACTTGACACATAACTCCTAGATAGAGGGAAATGGAAAGGCAGCTCCTTTCAGCCTTCCCCACACCCCAGCTCAGTCCAAAGTTCTGGGCCTAACAAAGATAGGCATAAAACCACAGCAGTGAAACCAGGCAAAATGAATAGAATTAGTAGTCATTCAGATCCAGGACTCCAGCTGGAAATGACCTTCAGAATCTGATGGGAAAGGCTTTTAGTGCCAGAGACAAACCGGATGAACTCATCGTGTAAGCATTCAACACTAGCACAAAGAAAAAGCAAGAGGCAGCATTAGAGGCATATTTAATCCCACCTGATCGAAAATGATGGGGAGAAGAACAGAGTGAAGTCTGTAATGCAGGCATCTTCATGAGACAGTATGTACGTGTTTTGGGAGAAGTAGGTAGAATTTATGGTACTATCTTTGTTTCAACAGAAGAGGATGGTTAAATCTGGTTGGAAGTTAGGTTTTTCCATTTCCGAAGACAGTAAAAGCATTAGCCTCACCCTGAAGTAATGGAATTTTGATTCTGCCCCAAAATAAAATCATGCTAGAGCTCTGATAGTGTAGTGGTTACAAATCGGGCTGTGAGCTGCAAGGTCAGCAGTTCAAAACTACCAGCTGCTCCGTGGGAGAAAGATGAGGCTTTCTGCTCTGATAAAGATTTACAGCCTTGGAAACCCTGTTCAGGGTCGCTATGGGTCAGAATCTACTTGATGGCACTTAACAACAACAACAACAACAACAACAATATCAGAATGTGACCAAATAAAATACCTCCTGTACGTCTGTCTAGAAGGAAAACACCAGAAGCCTAGCCAACTCAACACACTCAGGCTGATTCAGAATTAGGGACATGTAACCTCTGTAACTGGCTCACAGATGTCAGGGAGGACTTAGGATGAAAGTGGCTTTACCCATCCTCACCACATGAGATGGGCAGATTCTGGTGCAACAGTAAGCACAGAGCTGTAGCCCAATTCTATAGTAGAGTAATAACCTGGTATGTCAAATAACTTTGAAGGGGAAGACACCTAAACTGATTTCTACAAAAGGGCAGTTTAAGATAATGACCTTTTTTTTTTTGGCCTAAGAAGCAGGTCTCAGTAAACCAGTTGTTAAGTGCCATTGAGTCAGTTCCAACTCATAGCAACTTTGTATAGTGTTTCCAAGCAGTGACTGGTGGATTTGAACTGCCGACCTATCATCCAGTAGTCCAATGCTTATCCTACAGCGCCACAGCAGCACTCCTTTGTAAATCTGTAGGTTTCCATTATCAAGTCGTCAGTCAGCAAGACACACTTGGTTTCCAATCCCAGCTTTGTGCTTTGCTACCTATTTGATTGGAAAAGTAATTCAGCTCCCTGAGCTTCAATTTCCTAATCTATAAAATGGGAACAAAATTTGTCCTCTGACATGATTGTAATAAAGGTGCAATGACATATGGCACATTCCTGGATATGAAGTAACTGCTTCCCAAAGTTGACTATCATGTTTGCTGAGCACTGACTCCGTGGTCCAAAGCAACTGCCTGCCTGGGTAGCTGTACTTGAAGGAAGGGGCTTAACCGGAGGGTAGTGAGACTGGTGGCCTATGGCAGTTTTAAAGGGAACTTTGGACACTTGCAGGGGTTCCCGGGCTTGTTTGTTTTACGAAGGGAATTTCTGTTTTGGGAAATATAGCTATAGACCCATGACAAATCATTACACAAATCCATATAGTATAGAATTCAAGTATATGGAATTCTAATCTATTTCTAGATAAAAGTGTCTCCTTTTCCCCAGATAATTCTGTTTTTTAAAAAATCTAAGTAAATCATGCAGATTCTTTGTTCCCCTATTTCTTCACATGTGTGAATGTGTGTGTGAGTGTATGAGATTGTGTGCATGTGTATGAATGTGCATATGTGTGTTGTTGTTGTTAAGTCTCATCAAGTCAGTTCCGACTCATAGCAACCTTTATAGGGTTTCCATGGAGTAGCTGGTGGGTTTGAACTGCCGACCTTGTGGTTGAAAGTTCAGTACTAATCCTACAGCGCCACACCAGAAGCCTATGTGTATGTATGTTGTTGTTGTTATTAAGTGCCATTGAGTCCCGAGCCATAGTAACCCTATGTAGGGTTTCCCAGGAGCAATTGGTGAGCTTGAACTGCTGATCTTTCAGTTCAAACAACTTTGTAGTGTAGTGCATTAACCCACAGCACCACACCAGTACTCCTGTGTAGGTATTTATTTGTGTGTGTGTGCATATTTGTGTCTGTGTGTGTGTGAGTGTAGTATGTATGCTTTCACACCTGTGACAGAGGGCAGAGAGAAGGGGAATGTAGAGTGGGGTTGGGAAAATATGATCTCTAAAAGTTCTTCCCAATCTAAAATACCCTTTTTTCATACATGTAGCCAATCAACCAATATCTGAGTGTTCTCTTATGTATCACAAGGAGCTCTGGTGGTGTAGTGGTTACGAATTGGGCTGCTAATCTCACAGTCAATAGTTTGAAACTACCAGCTGTTCTGCAGGAGAAAGATGAGGCTGTCTGCTTTCATAAAGATTTACAGCCTCAGACATCCTGTACAGGGTCACTATGAGTTGGAACTGACTCCACGGCACATAACAACAACAACAACTTATGCATCCGCCACTTTACAAAGAGCCAGGAATTCAGCTGGAGCAAGACAGATAGGGTCTCTGCCCTTTTGAGTCTCTTCTCTTCTCAGCCTCCACCTTCCTCCCTCAGCCCTTTCATTCCTTACCTGGGACTTCAGACTTCAGACTTGCCTGTGCCACCAGGCTGTGCTGCCTGTTTTAATCCCACATTCTGCAAGCTGTCAGAGCAGGCCGGGCCCCAGCCCCTCACTTCCACACAGCACGCCATCAAGTTGTAGGGAGAAGATGAACTGCAGCAACAGCACTTTCAGCTTGAATGCATTCTTCCCACAGACTCTTCTTTAGGGCCTAGAAAATGTGAGTGTAGATAATTCTGATAAATGTTCCTGCTTGGAGGGAAACCAGGCTTTGGTTTTTATCCTCCTTTGGATTCCATTTTTCACATTAAAATATTTAGAGATCCATCTTTGTGAGCTGAGTAAAAACAAATGATTGAACTAAAGGAAGCCATATTTGCTGAGGTGATTGGGGAACACCTTGATGATTGCTAAAGCTCTGTATTTTATGTTTCAAAGCATCCATTGCCTTTATGTTGCTTTAAAAATTATTGTGTGGATTGCTGTTTGTTTAGAGCTATCCCTACAATAATAAAAGCTTATGTTTTTATTCTTACTAATAGTGCCTGGTACGGAGGACAGTAGTGGTTTGGTGATAGGGTTCTTGCCTTCTATGTGGAAGACTTGATGTTGATTCCTGGTCAATGCACCTACCAGTCAGTGGAGGCTTGCATGCTGCTATGATGCTGAACAAGTTTCAGTGATGCTTCTGAAATGAACACAGATGAGGAAGAAAGGCCTGGTGATCTACTTCTGAAAAGCAGCCAACGAAAACCCCATGGACCACAACAGTGCAGTCTACAATTGCTCTTGAGGATGGTGAAGGATCAGGCAGAATTTTGTTCTGTTGTGCATGGGGTCACCAAGAGTTGGGGTGACAAACAGCAGCTAACAATAACAATGGTACAGCACTTTACAGTTTATGAAGAACATTTACATATTTCTGTCACTGATAAATTTGTGCTCTTTAGAACCCAGAGTGTGACTTCAGAATAAGCTAGAGGATTTGAGAGCAAGATTATTCTACAGAAAAAGTGGCATTGACGACAGAGCTGAAATCACCACTTTCAAATTCAGTGTGGATGGTACACTATTCCTGAGCCTCCAGGGAAACTGAATTAATCTGAGACAGTAGTAGCTTGCCTTGAGTGAAATTGCCAGGAAATGGGTTGCTTTCGTTAAATTAATGTTTTGGGTAATTGCAAATTGCTACATTTACTATATATGTATTGCAAGTTTCCAAAGAATTAAAATACAGAAAGTACCTTATTTCCAAATAGAAAGTGAATTTGTCAGTCAGTGGCTTGAAATTCAGAACATATTTTCCATCAAGACAAAGGCATAAATGGTGTCAAAATTCCTAGGGCAGCTCACAAAACCTTTAACAGTATAAAACAATATGGCTGAAAATATTAGTGATTAGAAAAAACAAGAGTCAATCATTTAGAATAAGATTTTAAAAATATTATTTAGAGCCTGTGTCGCCAAGAAAGACATTTAATTAAAGGATGCTGTGCAGAGAGAATGGTGGCAATCCCAAAGGGAAAGTCTGTATACTTTCAAGGGTTTTAGAGTTGAAGATTCTAGTTCATTACCATGTCTGGCTGTGCTTCAAGATTTATGGCCTAACTTTGTTTTGTATAAATATATCATTAGCTTTATTCTCAGATGTTTGAGCAATACTTAGAGAAGATTTAATTTGCAAGGCAGAAGCAAAGGGACAAGTGAATGGTATGAGTTCACAAGGGTAAGTCAAAATATATTGCTACTAGGGTTCTAATTCATGTAGGAACAAGTTTATTCCAAATAAAACATGTTTAACCATGTCTCTGCAATCAGTGAATGGCTGCAGACAAGTTCTTTCAGTAATACTCTTGTTTTAGCGTTCTTTGGGTACCTCCAAAAATATGTCCATTCAAAACAATGGCTTCTGGGGGAATTTGCTGTAAAGTTCAAAGTGGTTAGGTCAGCGAAGAAGGTTATGGTGACCGATTTTTTTATTATTATTATTATTCCAAAGGGATAATCTTCATAGATTTTCTTGAATGACAAAGGACGATCATGGGGGCTTATTACGAAGAAGTTTCATGAAAATTGAAGGCTGCATTGGTGCAGAAAGACAGGAAACTTGCACTGAGGAAATTTTTTCTATCCAGACAATGTACCTTTCATTCTTCAAGGGTAGTAGGGTTGTGCTATGAGACTTTCATTGGGAAAATTTACCCCATCTATCCTAAGCCCTGATCTTGCCCTTTCAGACTTCTTTCTGCTCGCCAAACTCAACAAACATGTAAAAGGAACATGGTTTTGAGTTCTTCAAGAAGGTCTGTACTGCTATTTTGCCTTGTTGTTGTTGTTGTTGTTAGGTGCCATCCAGTCAGCACCGACCCATAGTGACCTTACGCACAGCAGAACGAAACACTGCCCAATCCTGGGTCAAGCTCACCACTGTTGCCACGCTTGAGTCCATTGGTATGAGAGACAAAGTTTGGCTATCCTGGCCTCCAAGGAGCACTCTGGCTGCACTTCTTCCAGAACGGATCTATTGGTTCTTTTGGCAGCCCATGACACTCTCAATATTCTCCTCCAAC
>NW_006408684.1:38582-60849 GCF_000296735.1 Chrysochloris asiatica | reverse complement strand
TGAGATGGATTTACACAGTAACAGCAACAATGGACTCAAAGTGTGAGGTTGGTGCAGGTCCGAGCATTTTGCTGTGCATAGGTGCACTATGAGTTGGAACTGACTAGATGACACCTAACAACAATGATTTGTAGCAGTACTTTTTGACTTGTCCTTGTATATATATTGTCTTGAAGTACAATGATCAGAGTTAGAAAAAGGTAAGATGGATAATGTGATGGAAAAAAAAACCAAAAACACCCACAAACATCAATTATGGTATGAACAATTTTGTTAGCTGGGTGTTAAGAAACAGACGTGGAGGTAGACTTGTGACAGAGGCAATGCTATCAGTTCACCATATCAGAACCTCTTCTAGAAAAACTACATTCCCCCTACAGGCTTTAGAGTCAGATTGGGACCTTGTGACTGACTCTGGTCACAAAAATGTGGGCCAGAGTTCTGTAAGTGATTTCAAGATCTAGCTTTAAAAAAACAAACATCCTCCCCTATCCAGAGAAGCAGTGACACAAGAGATGGAGGCAGAGATGAGGACATGGAGAGAGATAGAGCAGCTGAGGACTCTAGACTCATGGAAAGAGAAAGGCTGTGTGCTGGTGGCCAGAAGGCAGACTTGCAGAATGTGCCCTTTGGTTGTTAAAATGATTATATATTCCTGAGTGTTTTTGTGTACCTCCAACCAAAAATCAGAGGGAATAGAAGCAAACACAGTTGAATGATGATGTACGGAGGGGATTATAATCATTGCAATGAAATGAAAAATGATAGGATGAGTGTATAATTGTTCTTCCATGTAAACTATCACTCAATTCACAATAAAAACTTAAAAATATGTTACACTAGTGTGACAATGTGGGATAAAGCATTGGACCACCAGGTTGGTTTGAATCACATGGTTGGTGGTTCAAACTTACCAGCTGCTCCTTTGAAACCCTATACAGGATTAACAACAACATCAACCAAAAGTATTATTTTAAAAACACTTAAAAGGCTGATATTTATCAAGTATACTTATTCTATGCTACTATGGAGTACAAAACTAGAATATACAGAGTGGTTCATGATAATAGATCATTTTTACCAGCTTACATAGTTAACATGGAACAGACTCTCATGATTAATGCTGACTCTTTTCCAACAGATACTTGATGACATATGTACAGTATATCTGGTTTGTCAAGAATGCAGCACAAGATTAAAAAAAGAAATTTTCTGCATTCCTTAACAAAAGAAAACAAACATCCTCGATGACCCTCTCTTCTCTGCTGCGATGACAATGAAGGTCATGGGTTTAAGATGGTTATGTCATAATATGCAAGAAGCTTTGATCCCCAAGTCACCACTTAGAAAAGAGCTACTTAGGGGACCACTTCTCCTAAGAATTTTTATCAGTAGCAAGTGAACCTTGATTGTGAGCTACTAAGATTTGAGGATTTATTATTACAGAAATTAGTGTTACTTATTCTGACAAATACACATAACTCAAAAGGTCCTGAATAGCAAAGAGGAAAGAGTGAGGAAGAGCTGTTGGATGATACATATCCTGTTGTTTACTGTTTTAGGCCAGTTTGGATGAATTTAGGAGTAAATGGGAATGGGGAAAAAAGGGAGGAAACCCAGGAGTCTCTAAGCAGGAATGTAATAGCGTATAGAAGGGTTTTTATATGGGAAGGGTGTTTAGCAAGTCAGAGTATGTATTTCAGGATTTATCTTAAAATGTAACTTATTTATGAATTCTATTTACCTATTTCATCCACATTTACTGTCTATTCTGGGTATCACACATATGTTCTTTGGGTATAACAGCAAACACAATAGAAATAGTCCCTGGTCTCAAGAAACACGTTGTCCGATAACACAGCAGGAGTGTCATATGAAAGTAAAATTCGTATTTTTAAAGCATCCTGAGATGACTGGGCACCAGGGCTTTGGCTGTAAACATCCAGTTGCTCTAGTGCAACAATATAGGATGTAACTACTCAGGTGGTTAGTTGTGTGGAGATAGTAGTTTGTCCTTTCGGTCCTTGTCACTAAGCCCCGCCAGGGTTGACCTTTACCCAGATTGACTGGAGAGTCCTGTCTAGCAGTTGCAATGGATTGGCCAGGAGTGAGGGGCTTAAAGGGGTAACAGAAGGTGGGAGGTCCTTTCTGATGACTAATAAAACCCCTAGAACATGGAGGCTTAAACGGGGCCTTTTAATTGACGAGAACCAGAAGACAAGTTGGACAAAGAATAAAGAAGACTATCAATGAACTGATGCATTTGAGTTATGGTGTTGGAGGAGAATATTGAGAGTACCATGAACCACCAAAAGAACAAACCTATCTGTGTTGGAAGAAGAACAGCCAGAGTGCTCCTAAGAAGCCAAGATGGTCTGGCTTCATCTCTCATATTTTGCATATACTATCAGGAGGGTCCAGTCCTTGGAGAAGGACATCATGCTTGGTAAACTGGAGGGCCAGTAATGAAGAGGAAGGCCCTCAGTGAGATAGATTGGGACAGTGGCAGCAGCAATGGGTTCAAGCATAGCAACAATTGTGAGTTGGTGCAGGACCAGGCTGTGTTTTGTTCTGTTGTATATAAGGTCACTGAGTCAGCACCTGCTCTACAGCACCTAGCAACAGCAACAGGAGACAAGTGCACCCTTTGGGCATGGGACTCTGAACTATGACTGTCCCATACTAGGTAAACCTGTAACAGGATACAGGCAGTGCTTGCATTGGTCCCAGAAGAATCAGATTCATATGGTGGCAGCAGAGTGTAAAAACTAAAGCTGGCCAGGAAGAACCGGGAGAGGAGCAGGCCAACAGTGGAGGCTGGCAGGGGCATCCATGTGGTAACATTACAGAGCACTTCCTGCTTGAATGGTTTCCTGGTAGATGAACATGAATATCCATTTTCAGGAATGGTAAGTAGGTTTCCCTTGAGATATTGAGGCCCTGTGCTGGGACCCATTCTGAACCTCATCCTATGTTTATCTTCATTTCTCTTGAAACCCTTCTTTGTTATTACAGTTATGGTGTTTCTGTGAGTTCTCTGCAACCTTGCAATCAATTTTTAATCCAGCACAGAGTGAGAGAATGCTATGTGAAGAATGGCTAATGTCAGAAATGGTGGGAAAGTTGGAGATCAGACAAATATGAGGATAATTAAAAAATTATTGCTATAAAATCATAGAACCCTTTATTAAACAAAAAGACAAAAATGCAAAGCTATTGTTTCTCAATATATCATCCATCTAAGTCTATGCACTTCTGAAGACAGTGTTTCCAGCTCTTTAACTTTTCCTTGAAGAATTCTGTGCTTTTGATTTGCAGCATGTCAAATTGGCAGTTTTGGTCTTCTCGAGGGAACTCAAATTGGGTTCTTTTTCAATGTTTTTTGAGTTTGAGAAACAAGTCTGAAGGGGGGGCAAGATCAGGGCTGTAGGGTGGATGGAATAAGTTTTACCAACAAAATTCTCATAGGACAGCACTTGCTACCCTTTGAAGAATGGGCAGGTACATTATCAAGATGAAAATAAAAACTTCTCAGTGCAACTTTCCTGACTTTTTCCTCACCAGCTTTCAATTTTCCTAAAAGTTCTTATTAATGTCTCCATGACTGTCCACTGTCTTTCAAGAAAATCTATTGAAATTGCCCCTTGGAAAGTCTATAACGTTCTGAACTGATCTCTTGACCTTGAATTTAACTGGCCCAGCAAATGCCCTTGGAAACTACTGCTTTTCTAGGTCTTCTTCTTCTTCTTCTTCTTCTTTTTTAATGTTTTATTGTGAATTATATGATAGTTTACATGAGAGAACTTTAGTTTTACATTCATTCCATCGTATATAATTTCATTGCCATGGTTCCAATCCCCTCCATGCATCATCAACCGACCAAAGGGTATACCCTATAAACCCGCCCCCTGAACTCCTTCCTCCCCCTCCAGTCTTCAGCACACAGTCCCTCTCCATCTCTGGATCCAAAGTTCCCAGCTACTTCATCACTCCATGTCATCGTCTCTGCCTCCATCTCAGGCATCTCTGCTTCTCTGGGTAGGGTCCCGCTCTCGCCTCTTCTCCGTTGATGGTCCTAGAGACCTCCACTCCTAGACTGGAGAATTAATCACTCCCTTTCTTGCTACTAAACGTCTACCTTTGCATTTCCAACCCTCATAATCAGTAGGACTTCTTTTTTCAGACATTCAATAAAATTAAGACAAGTATATTACTTATAGAAGCCATCTACTGGTAACAGAGACTTATTTAAATACGTTTTGTTTGGAAACATACATGTATGAACTGGAACCCTAGTGTTGCTAGTGGTTATATGCTGCGGAGTTGGTTCCAACTCATAGCGACCCTGCATAGGATTTCCAAGGCTGTAGATCTTCACAGGAGCAGAAAGCCTCATCTTACTTCCACAGAACTGCTGGTAGTTTCAAACTGCTGGCTGTGAGATTAGCAGTCCAACTCGTAACTACTAGGCTGCCAGACTGCTTGGAATCCTAGCAGCAATACTTTTTTTTTTTGCTTACTTTCATATAGATGGGGAGGATATGTCGAGTAGCAGTAGCTTCTCATTTTTATATCTTTGTTTAATAAAGATTTCTTTTATTTTATAAGGAACCCTGGTGGCACTGTTGGTTAAGCTTTGGGCTGCTAACTGCAAGGCTGGCAGTTGAAGTGTGGTGGTTCAAGCCTGCCAAGTCTCAGTGGAGGACAGATGAAGCTGTTGGTATTCATGAAGATTTATAGCCTTAGGAGTGCCATGTAGGGTCTCTGAGAGGCAGAGCTGACTCAGTGGCAGTGGGTATGGGTACATGTATGATCTTGTAGCAATATTTTCTGACTTATCCTCATGTGTTTATATATATATATGGTAGTATAGTGGTTATGAATCGGGCTGCGACCCTCAAGGTCAGCAGTTCGAAATGACCAGCTATTCTGTGGGAGAAAGATGAGGCTTTCTGCTCCTGTAAAGATTTACAGCCTCAGAAACCCTGTACAGGGTCGCTGTGAGTCAGAACCGACTCCATGGCACATAACTACCACCGCCATATATACATCTATTGTTATTACATGTTATTGAGTCAGTTCCAACTCACAACTGGCCTGTATAGGCTTTCTGAGGAGCAGCTGGTGGGTTTGGACTAGCAACCTTGTGGTTAGCAGTCCAGTGCATACCCTACAGCACCACACCAGGACCCCTATGTATGTGTATGTGTGCACTCATGTGTTTGTATTAGAACAGTTCTTGGCACACTAAATGCACACAATAAGTGCTAGTTGTTTTTACTATTATCTTTTCATTCTTTCTCTATAGCTCTTTGTATCTCCCACTTCACCACAGAGTAAGGATCCACATCTATGACAAATACCATTGTAACTCCAGAGCCTAATGGAGTGCCTGTAACAGGAAATTGTTGTTGTTATTGCTAAGTGCCATGGAGTCAGTTTCAACTCATGGCAACCCTGTATAGGATTTCCGAGGAGTACCTGGTGGGTTTGAATTGTCAACCTTGTGGTTAGCAGTCCAGTGTTTATCTTACAGTACCATACTAGCACTTCTAGTACAGAGTAAAGGTGTGCTCAGTATGTGGAATGAGTTGGATGGCTTTTCCAAGGTCACACAGCCAGTTAGTTAAAGTAGAACCCAGACCTCCTAAATGTTGACTCCCATCCAGTGCTCTGCTTGCAAACCTTGCCCGACCTCTCCTTGCCCTTATATTGATTGATGTGAACGTGCAGGCTTTGGCCCCACAAGCTAGGACAGAGATTCAAATTCCTGTGTGTGCTGCACCCCTTGTGGAGATTGGATGACTCTGGTTTACTGTACAGCACACACACACACACACACACACACACAGGTTGAAACATTTCCTTTCTCTAAGAGAGCCAATGGCGTACTAGAAAAAGTTTAATTTCATCCATATAAAAACATGACAAGTAATGTGTTTTTACTAAATCAAACAGATTACTCATCATATGGCATGAGTTAAAAATTACTCAGTCTAAAAATGTCTAGTGAACAAGGGCTTAATTTTAGCAAACAATTCTAAATCAAGTACTTATGAAAAACAACTTTTTTGTTCCCTAAACCAAAGGAACACCCTTATTCTTTCAGATAAAAAGAGAAATTGCTTAATAAGTAATTATTTCTAGAGCTGACCACTTACTGGTGGGGAAAGTAATTAAAAACACCCACTCATTGCTTCCCTGGCAGACGCTGCTGGGAGCCTGGAAGGCTGGCCTTGATGTAGACGGAGAAAGAAACCTGAGGGTAGCTTTCAACATCACAGCTGGCCAAGGGCCTTGGGGGGTACCGCCAGGGTGGGGGTGGTGGGGGTTAGAGAAGCTCAGGTGCAGGGGCCAGGGCACCATTAAGGAGGCCCCAGGAGTTCCAACGGCATATGGACTAGTTATACATTCTTAGGAGAAAATGAGAAATTGCTGTGTGTTTGTGAGAGAAACAGTAAGTATGAGGGTGTGTGAGAGAGAAAAGAGTGTGTGTATCTACACGTGAGAGAGTAGTTATGTGTGAGAAAGTGTGTGTGTGAGAGAGAGAAAGAGCGTGTGTGGATGGGTGTGAGAGAGGAGTTATGTGTGAGAAAGTGTGTGTGTGTGAGAGAGAAAGAGCGTGTGTGGATGGGTGTGAGAGAGAGAAGCTTTCAAACGCTACAGAAAGAGAACTCTTTTGTAGCCGAGCCCGGAGCTCTTGCTGATGTCTAGTCATAGGGCAGTGTCTCAGAGGGGAAGCTGTGTGTCCTTGGGGGCCTGTCTGGCAGGACTCAGTGATGGACCAGAGTGCCCATCTCCAGTGGTCAGTCACTTCAAAGGGACTCTGGTCACTGATTTCTAGAATCCATGTCCTGGAACTCCCAATCAGACCAGGCAATGCAGGTTGTCTACACACAGAATTGAGCATCAGGTCTTGGGATAGTCAGAGCAAGAGAAGCAGAGGACAGTCCTTCAGGGAGAGGCCTGGAGAAAAGGCAGCACCCCACTGGATTCCGAGAGGGCCACTGTCCTCTCCCTTTAGATGAGGAGTCTCAGGGATAGGATTGTTACACTTGATTTAATTCATCATCAGTGCCACTCACATCCATAAGCACAAAGGACAGATGAAAAGAAGTTGGTTGAGATACGAACAGGTTTTTGGAAAGTGGAGTTCTCCCAGTAGAGAGGATTCCTGTGGGACTGAGGGAGTCACAGTTGCAGGGTTAGAGGTTAGCAGTAACGTGGGTGCTCCAGAGCCCACCAGGGTCACAGACATTAAGAGGGGACCTTGCCTCTTGCACTTGGTTTTGATTAATCATGGTTAGGGTTGAAAGTGGACACAACACAAGTTTCATTATTTCACAATGCAAAACAAGCCTGAGACAGGGTTACCTTCAAGGACTTCTTTTTTCTTCCTGGCCCAACACCAGGGGTGATTCCATCACCTGTAAGTCAGGTCAGAGTCAACGTGGGTCAGTGAATTGTGCAGTATGCACCTCGTGACACTTTGAAACCTGACTGCAGAATTTGGTGGCTCGGGAATTTGACTTCTGTTTCCCGGATGCAAAGGGATCTCATTTTGATCACAGGTCTCCTTCTCATCTCCCTCCCACCTGTGTCATTTGCCTCTTGAACGCAGAAACATCTCTCAGCACTGTGCCACCACCTCACCACCACCCCAGGGCAGGTAGGGAAATTCCAAGAACATAAGCCTCCTAACTACTGGGCAACATGTAGTGACGAATGAGAGAAGTGATTTATTTAATGAGTCAACTCCCTGGGCAATGCCCAGTAAGCCTGCCAGGACACAATTTTTATTGTTAGGCACCACCTAGTCAGTGCAGACTCATAGTGACCTTATGCACAACAGAACGAAATGCTGCCCAGTCCCGTGCCAACCTCACAGTCTTAGCTATACTTGAGTCCATTGCTGTGGCTACTGTTACAGCCCATCTCACTGGGGGACTTCCTGTGTTTCTCCAGCCCTCCACTTTACCAAACATGATATCCTTTTCCGGGGACTGGACCCTCCTGATAATATGTCCGAAATAAGAGAAACAAAAAGTCTGGCCATCCTAGGATTTCAAGAAGCGTTCCGGTTGTACTGCTTCCAACACACAGATCTGTTCATTCTTTTGGCAGCCCATAGTACTTTCAATATTCTCATCCAACACCATAACTCAAATACATCAATTCTTCTATGGTCTTCCTTGTTCGCTTTCCAGCTTTCACACACATATGAGGTTATTGAAAATACCATGTCTTGGGTCAGGCACACCTTAGTCCTCAAGCTGACTTCTTGGCTCTTCAACACTTTGTAGCAGGTGAACTCTAACAGAAACACATCTGGGGGAGCCTGGTGATAAGAACTTGCTATTGTTTCAGCTTGCTAAGCTGTGTTGTCCTTCATGTGCAAAGGTACGCATTCATTCATTCATTCATTCTAAAAACCTTTATTGATGGCCTGTGTGCTCTGTCTGGATCCGGTGCTGCAGAATGTCTTCACATGACAACCTTGTTGACTAAACACCACCAGATAGACCTACAATTGGTGCATGTCTCCAATGTTCAGCACCTTGGATTCCCAGCCACTCACTCCTGCTGACTCCACCACCCCTACAGATTGGCAAAGAGCCTCTTCAGCTTCCCAACCCTTCTCTTCCGTTTGCTGGCTAATAAATTCTAACCTGTGCCTCCTGGAAGTGAACTAGGATGTACCTGTTAGGATGTTGGAAATATAGTAGAAAGGGGCTGAAGACAAAAAGACGGCTGTCTTCCAAATTCACTTATAAGGTTTATGAAATTTGCCTTTCTTCCTAGATCAAAGAAAATTATTATGATTTTATATTTTTGATAAAATTCAACTTGATGGTATGACCTTTAAAGTTGCTTCTCCCTTCTGCTTGAAATATTTTTACCCCTTTGGGTTCACACATTGAAATAAAAGTTTATTAAATTGTACTGAAGGATGCAATCATTTTTGGCTTTTGCCTAACACTTACTATGCTAATAAAGGTTCTATTATCATCAATCAAACTTTATTTCCCTTCATTTTGTTTCTGAGTCACTCATATGCAGGGTTAATCATCGGAGCTGGGTGTCAGGAAATTAAGTGGCTCAGGAGGCCATTTGGGCACTTCTCACCTGTGCTAGAACATAGCCACCCAGACGTCCCAGAACTGGACATGGCAGGAGTCCCTCTTATCCTAGGAGGTTCTTCTCCCACCAGCTGTGAATGTTTGTGTGTGTACATGCATGTCAATACAAGTTTATTTCTTTCTTCATTTTAGTATAATAAAATATATATAACAAAAAAATTACCATTTCAACCATTTTTGTTTTTGTTGTTGTTGTTAGGTGCAGTCAAGTCAGTACTCACTCATAGAGACCCTGTGCACAACAGAATGAAACACTGCCTGGTCCTGGGTCAACCTCACAATTGTTACCACACTTGAGCCCATTGATGCTACCACTTTGCCAATCCATCTCGCTGGAGGCCTTCCTCTTTTTCTCTGACCATCCACCTTACGAAACATGATATCCTTCTCCAGTGACTGGTCCCTCCTGACAACATGAAGTATGAGAGACGAAGTTTGGCCATCCTGGTCACCAAGGAGCACTCTGGATGCACTTCTTCCAACAGAGATCTCAACCATTTTAATGTGTACATTAATTATATTCACCACACAACCAATATCATGATCTATTCCCAAATGTTCCTATCACCCTCAACAGAAACTTAGAACTCCATCTCACCCACCTCCAGTCTCTGGTAGCCATGAATGATCCTTAGTCCCTATGCACTTACCTGTAAATGGGATCATACAGTATTTTCCCATTTGTTTTATGTTTTCAAGGTTTGCCCATCTCAGCATGTATCTGAACTTCATTTCTCTTTTGTTATGAATAATAGTCCACTGGACATGTTATCAGAAGAGACAGACCGATCCCTAGAAAAAAACATCATGCTTGGTAAAGTAGAGGGTTGGGGAAAAAGAGGAAGACTCCCAACAAGATGGATTGGCACAATGGTTGTAGTCAGCTCAAACACAGCATCAATTGTAAAGATGGTATAGACTGGGCAGTGTTTTGTTCTGTTTGACCTAGAGTCTTAAGTTAGAACAGACTAAACAGCACCTAACAACAACAGCAGTCTATAATATGTTTGTACCTCATTTTGTTTATTCATTTGCTGATGGGCATTCAAATTGTTTCCGTCTTTTGACTATTGCAAAAAAATTACTGCATTGAAGACTGGTGTACGGGTATCTGCTGAGTTCCTGTTTTCGAGTTTCTTGACCTAAGATTAAGGTTGCTGGGTCACATGGTAACTGTATGTTAAACTTTTTAAGTAACTGCCCATCTATTTTCCTTTGTGCTTTGGGACACCACCTTCCTGACCTTTTATTTTGAAGGATTTTCATCCATAAACAATCAATCCGCTGAGTGAGCGGTAGTCTCGGCAAACTTTTGTTTGTCAGTTTGGAAGGACACGAGCCTAGGTGTAGTAAAAGGCATTTATTAGCATAGAAAATCTTAGGCAAGTGCCTAAAATGATTGCAGATTTTGGTGTGGTAAATTAACTTTTATTTCAATACATGGGGAAATATCAAAGAATCTTTATATAACTTACAACCAGACCATTTGCCATGAATCAGTTCCAACTCATGTTGGCCCCAGTTTCAGAGTAGAACTCTGCTCCATTGAGTTTTCAGTGGCTGATATTTTGGAAGAAGATTGCCAGTCTTTTCTTCCAAGGTACCCAGGTGGATCAAATGCCAACCTTTTGGCTAGACTGTTGGCATCATCCAGGAAGTCCATTGTACAGTTTAGTGGGATAAGCTCTGGACTGCTAACTGAAAAGTTGGCCGTTCAAGTCCAGCAGCTGTTCCTTGGAAATCTTATGCAGGTTTGCTATGAGTCGAAACTGACTTGAAGGCACTTAACAACAACAACAACAAGAATAAAATTAAAGCAACCCCTCATAGAAAAACATACAGATGTTTAATTAACTTTATTTACAGGCACCCCCCTCACCCTGCCCCTAATGCAGCCTTGTTGTTGCTGTTGTTAGGTACCATCAAGTCAGTTCTGACTCATAGCGACATTAGACACAACAGAACAAAACACTGCCCAGTCCTATGCCATCCTTTTGAGCTGCTACTGTGCCAATCCACCTAGTTGGGGGTCTTCCTCTTTTTTAATGACCCTGCACTTTACTGAACAGAGTGTCCTTCTCCAGGGACTGGTCCCTCCTGATAATATATCTGAAGTTTCAAAGACAGTCTTTGACATCCTGGCTTCTAAGGGGCATTCTGGTTGTGTATCTTCCTACACAAATTTGTTTGTTCTTCTGACTGTCCATGATACTTTTAATATTCTTCTCCAACACCATAACTCAAGTGCATCAATTCTTCTATGGTCTTCCTTATTCACTATCTAACTTTCACATGCATAGCATAATAATCCTTGTAAATCTTTAGGTAACAGAGTTGCCTTTGAAGCTGAAGACATGGAGCTGGAAGGAAAAGCTGTGGCCAGGCCTTGCAGAATGCTGCGTGGGCTCAGATGACTCACTTGTATGTGTCTTTGCTTTTCACAGAGTCAGGGATGGGAGCTATCAGACCGACATGCAACATGTCCACCCCCAGGGCTGTGGATGGAATTCAGCTTATAAATTTTTGCTAAGTTTGTAAAAATCCTCTCATTCTGCCTACATGTATCTCTTTCTAAAAAAGAATTTACTTAATGTGGGAGTGAGTTCACAATGAAAGTTAAGAAGGATGAAAGAGAAAAGAAATACGAATGAAAATCTCAGTCCGGAGAAAAAACAGTGTTTGTAAATAAGTATTTGCAAGATAAGATTTGGAATATTTGAAGGGTATTTTCTTATGTTCTTGTAAAAAGTGACTATGTAATAATTATTACTTTTTAAAATATAATAGGAACACTGGTAGTATAGGGGTTCTGACGCTTTGGGTTGCTAACTGCAAGGTCAGAAGTTCGAATCCACTGCAGGAAAAAGATGAGGCCTCGGAAAGCCTATACAGAGTCTCTATGAGTTGGAACTTACTCAGTGTCACGCAGCAGCAAGAACAGCAATAACAACGCAAAAATCTGTGACCATCAAGTCAATTCCAACTTAAGGTAATCCATGTGTGCAGAGTACAACTATGCTCCATTGGGGTTTCCTGGTGTGACATTTCATAAACTGATGATCAAGTCTTTTTTCTGAGGGCCTCTGGGTAGATTTCAACCACCAACTTTTCAATTAGTAGCTGCATGCTTAGCCATTTGTGATTATATTACATAATTTTAAAACCTAGAATTTGGCCAGTTGAGTAGATTGGCTCAAGATAGGAAGTACCTTTTAAAGACTGAGCAAGACAGAAATTGTAATACAGAGTTCTGGTCCCAGGTGTCCCAGGCCTACATTCCCAGGGGGGCTTCCCATCAATGGCAGCTTTCCTACTGTAGGGCAGGGCTCCAGGGGTTTCACCTGCTGTTCCATTCGCTCAACTGCCCTCTTAGCCAGCCCAGGGCTGTAGCCACCCAATCTCCTCTGGGAGAAAGCTGTCTGCTGTTACCCTCTTCACACACACACACACACACGCCAACTGCAGGCTCACTCTGATGTCCAGGACCAATTTTCACTCCTTCCCTCTCCACCCTCCCAAAGAAATCTCTAGTTACTGACAATAGAAAGGACATGTCTTGCTCCTACCCCCATCTCAATTATTTAAAAATTTGTTGTTGTTAAGCGCTATCGAGTTGATTCCAACCCATGGAGACCCTGTATAGGGTTTCCAAGAAATCACAGGTGAGCTTGAACCACCAACTTTGCAGTTCAGAGCAACTTTGCAGTCTAGCGCATTAACTCACAGTGCTATACCAGGACTCTGTTTAAGAATAGAAAGGGGGAATGCAGAAATAGGAACGCGATTAGTGTCAGTTGTTGTTGTTGTTAAGTGCCATCGAGTCGGTTCCGACCCATAGCGACCCTGTACAGGGTTTCCGAGGGTGTAAATCCTTACGGGAGTAGAAAGCTTCATCTTTCTCCCACGGAGCGGCTGGTAGTTTCCAACTGCTGACCTTAAGGTTCGCAGCCCGATTCGTAACCACTACACTACCAGAGCTCAAAGTAGGGAACATAATTCTATCAATCCCTGCTCATACGAAGCATTTGCCACAGTGGGGGATTATTGCAACACCTGGCCTTTACCTCTGCCTTCCTCCTCTTCCCATGCACAGAGACCCTGCCAACTGTCTGAGGACCACACTAACTCCCTCTCTCAGCTTAACTGTCACACACTGTGCAGAGCTTTGTAGAAGGACTTGCTTTCTCTGTTATTGGAGAATCTCTTCTTCTGATGAAAACTGGAACCAAAGGACTTTAGGAATTGTAGCCAGCTAAGTCCTGGTATGGCAATATAGGCTAATGTGTCAGACTGCAAAGTCATTTGAACTGCAAGGTCAGTGGTTCAAGCTCACCAGCTGCTCCTTGGAAACCCTACACAGGGTCGCGATGGGTTGGAAACGACTTGACGGCACTTAACAACAACAACAAGTAAAAGCTGAGGATGAGGCTTCAATGAGGACTGACAATGGTTTTTGTTGGGACAAAGGCTTGCAGGGAAACCCTAACAGGTAGAACTGATTTGCTATCAGATATCAAGGAGGAAATAAAATTATAAAGGAAGAAATTATTGAGTAGCCCAATGGGATTTCTTACTGTTTCATAAAGCACGTATTGAGTTTGCTGAGAGCATTATTCAACCAAACCTTTAATAACCCTTTAGGCTTTGCCTTTGTTCAGTATGTTAATGAGAGAAATGCCCGGGCTGTGGCAGGAGAGGATGGCAGAATGATAGCTGGCCAGGTTTTAGATATTAATCTGGCTGCAGAGCCAAAAGTGAACAGAGGAAAAACAGGTATGAAACGATCTGCAGCGGAGATGTACGGGTCAGTACCAGAACACCCTTCTCTGTCCCCTCTACTCAGCTTTTCTTTTGACTTGGACTATGACTTTCGGCGGGATTTTTATGACAGGATGTCCAGCTGTCCAGCATGTGTTCCTCCTCCTCCTCCTATTGTGTGGGCTGTAGTGCCCTCAAAACGCCAGCGTGTATCAGGAAACACCTCACGGAGGAGCAAAAGTGGCTTCAATTCTAAAAGTGGACAGAGGGGATCTTCTTCCAAGTCTGGAAAATTGAAAGGAGATGACCTTCAGACCATTAAGAAGGAGTTGACCCAGATTAAACAAAAAGTGGATTCTCTACTGGAAAGCCTGGAAAAAATTGAAAAGGAGCAAAGCAAACAAGGAGTAGAGATGAAGAATGATAAATCCGAAGAGGAGCAGAGCAGCAGCTCCCTGAAGAAAGATGAGATTAATGTGAAGATGGAGTCTGAGGGGGTTGCAGATGACTCTGCTGAGGAGGGAGACCTACTGGATGATGATGATAATGAAGATGGGGGATGACCAGCTGGAGTTGATCAAGGATGATGAAAAAGAGGCTGAGGAAGGAGAGGATGACTCTTAAGCACATAGTGGGGCTTAGAAATGTCATCCCATTATTTCTTTACCTAGGCGCTTGTCTAAGGTCATATTTTTCACCAGATCCTCTCCCCTAGTATCTTCAGCCACATGCTCACTGTTCTCCCCATCCTTGCCTTCCCGCGTTCATTCATTCATATTGCCCTGCGCCTGGTCCCATTTTCACTTCCTTTGATGCTCCTAATAGCTATGTTAAGTCTTACCCTGTAATTTTTGCTTTTAATTTTGATACCTCTTTGACTTAACAATAAAAAGGATGTATGGTTTAAAAAATAATAATAATAACCCATTTAAAGTGAGTGCTCTCATTACCCCCAGCTTACAGACAAGGCAATCGAGGGATGTAACTGTTAGCTGCCATGGCCTTGTCCTTGAATCATAGGGACCCACCCACAATGGAACACAGTATAGCCTGGATAGACTTTTGTGATCCACTGGAGGTTTACTGTCTGTTTTTTAGAAGTAGATGACTAAACTTTTTGTCTGTAAGCTTTGTTGAAACCTGTTCAGCATCATAGTAATGCGCAAGCCCACTAGTTCCCACTGACAAATGGGTGGGTGGTGGCTGTGGGTGAGGGGTTGCTGCTATGTGTTAGCAAATGTCCCTGAATCAGGTTTCTGAGGCTGTAAATCCTTGCAGGAAAACCTTATCTTTCTCCGGCGGAGCTGCTGGTGGCTTCAGAGTGTTGACCGTTAGCAGCCCAATACATAACCCACCACACTACCAGAGCTCTTGTGTATGAGGAGCATTGTTGAGTAATTGAACCGGGGTCTCTGGCATGGTAGGTGAGAATTCTCTTGCTCCAGCTGAGGTTTAGGGGAGTTAAAGAACTTACCAACCCCAGTGATTCTTGTCCCCTGGAAATCATACCCAATGTAACCCCTTAATGGGGGTTGGACATATGGACTCATTTGTAATGAATAGAATACAACAGAAGAAATGGGAGGTCACTTGCAGTGTTAGGTTCCCAAAAGATTGTGGGTTGAATTTTGTCCACAAAAAAGATACGTCAGCATCCTACCTGTGAATGTGATGTTATTTTGAAATAGGGTCTTTGAAGACATTGTTTGTTAACTTGAGTAGACAAGGCTTTCTGCTCCCACAAAGATTTAAAGCCTTGGAAACCCTATACAAGAAACTCTATAAGGTTGCTATGAGTTGGAATCGACTCAACACTTAGCAACAGTAACATATAAGAGCAAAGTGGATTCTAAATCAATATGACTGGTGTCCTTTTAAAAAAGAGAAGAGACACAGATAGATAGAGAAGGAAGATGGCCGTGTGAAGGCGGTGTGACATTGTGACAAGCCAAGATGCTGTGGGAAAGCTAGGAAGGTTTTTAGCCTAGAGTTTTCAGAATGTATGGCCTCGCTGAGACAGCATTAGCCTCCAAAACTGTGAGCGAATTATTTCTGGTTTTACTGGGTTAGAGCAGCCCTAGGAAGTTAATAAGAATTTTTTTTTTTTTCTTTCATTTGCTCACTCTAAGGGAAAATAGTTGCCTTGCTCTTATATTGTGAGCTACCCTAGAGAAAACCCACATAGCAAGGAGCTGAGGGAGGTTGCTAGCCATGAGCCAGTGAGGAGCCAAGGTCGTCGGTCTAACAGCCTGAGAAACTAAATGTGGACAGTCACCACTTGAGTGAGTTTGGAAGTAAATCCTTCCCCGGCGGAGCCTTCAGGTGACGCTGAAGTCCTGCTAGTAACCTGATTATAACCTAGTGAAGATCTGAGGCAAAAGTGCCCAGCTACTCTGGGTGCAGATTCATAACCCTCAGAAACAGAAAAAAATGTCTTGTTTAAAATCACTAACCTGAGGTGTGTGTAATTTGCTATATAGCAATAGATAATACATTGCTTCACAGATAAAAGGAGGGGTCCATGAAGGAAACCAAGTGACCAGTTCAAAAGGACACAACACAAAAGCAATACATTTTGCTCCAAGGAAGTCTTCCAATTTGAGAGAGATGCACTCTTCTCTTGGGAGAGAATTTCTAGATCAGATCAAAGTGGGAGCAGCAAGAAATATTGCTGAGGTAGACCTGTGAGAATGAGCAGGGTGTCCCCTTCATGCTGCCTTAAAATACCTTACTCTACCTTCTCCAGGGCCAGGAAGGTTCCACCATATCACCCTCATATAGACAGGGCCAAGCTGGGCAGTAGCCCCATGCTGAGAGTGAGTGTCTGCTGGTGAAATCTCCCTGAGTATGAGATGAAGGTAAGTAGAAAAGTGTTGCTGCAAGATCTTAGAAACTTTCATTTAAAAAATATATCAAAATGCCAAGCTATTGTTCTTTGCTATGTACTTCTTCTTGGTTTATACACTTTTGAAGGCAGGGCTGCCATCTCTCCAAGCTTTCCCAGAATTCTGTGCTCTTTGATCTACGCCACGTCATAGTGGCAGCTTTGACATCCTTGAGGGACTAAAATCATGTTTCTTTTCATTTTCTTGGAGTTTTGGGAACAAAAAGAAGCCTGAAGAACAAAGGTCAGGGTTGTGTGGTGGACAGGGTAAGGTTTCCCAATGAAATTCTCATAGGATAGCCCTTTCTGCTCTCAAAGAATGAGGAGGTGCATTGTGATAGAGAAAAAGAAAATCCTCAGCACAATTTTCCTGGTGTTTTTCTCACCAATGCAGTTTCCAATTTCCTTAAAACTTCTTTCATAATAAGCCCTCACAATCATCCTGTGTCCTTCAAAAAAAAAAAAATCTATCAAGATGACTTCTTTGGAATCCCTCAGTCACCATGTCCTCTGAGTTGACCTCTCTGCCTTGCGTGGAAGAGGCACGGCCCCTAGCCTAGGAAGCCACTGTTTGGATTGGGCTTTTTCTTTGAAGGCACCCTTACAAGACTAACACAAGGGCATTACTGAGAGAATTTGTTACAGCTATCCGCTGATTGCAAAGACACGCCTAGACACTTTTAGTTTAGAATAAAGCTGTGCATATGTGAAACGGAACTTAAGTAGCCATGTTTTTTAACTTATCCTTATAAACACTATATCTTCTCCTTCTTCCTGGGGTGACAAAAATCCACCCTGGCTCCTAAGGTCATCTTTTCCTTCTCTAACATTCAAAGACATTCAAGATGAATAGGTCTGGTAGCTAGTAAGTATCAAACTTTACAACTATGTTGCCCCCTTAACAATCTTCCAGTGGAGTCCTGGTGTGGTGCTGTAGGAGAAGTGCTGGACTACAAGGTCAGTCTGAATTGCAAGGTCAGCAGTTCAAACACACCAGCCACTCCTCGGAAACACTCTACAGGATGGCTATGAGTTGGAACTGACTCAACAGCACTTAACAAAAACAGTCTTCCAAGTCCTTATTTCTTCTTAAGTAACCCAATGTTTCTTAAAAGGATTTCTTGGGTACCAACACTGACATATTGAGTTAGAATTCTGATCCACATTCAGAGTTCAGGTTCTAAGGCCAATCAGCCAATCAATCAACAAGTAGTTCCTACACACACTGAACTCTTGATTCAGTTGTGGACCATTAACTAGAAATGAATATTGGCAAGTTGGTAAAGTCTTCGAAACACATTCTAAGTGGTACTAAGAATTGTACCCTTCCAAAAAAAAAGGCAAGAAAGAGAAACCCAAACACACACCACACACATACACACATACATACAGAAGACTCCCTGTGTAACAGGGTCAGCTGCAACACATGTATACAATGAACCAGGATGAAAGGATTCAGATAACCTTGCTTCAAAGTTATAATCCTTTAAATACCAAGGGAATCCTCTCATCCTGGTCTATCCTAGTCATAGTTGTGTTGACTTAGCATATGGCGATAACAGAATCAGTCAATCAGTCAACAGATTTGGAAAACACAAGATAAGGTTAGTTTTAGCCAAGGTAAGTTAGGTGCGGAAGAGTCAGTTCCCACTCATAGTGAGTGAAACACGGCTCGGTTCTAAGCCATTCTCACAATTGTTGTTTGAGACCATTGTTGCTGCCACTATGTCAACCCTTTTTCTTGGAAATGAGAATGGGAAAAAAGGTACAGGAGTTTGAGGTTGGATTTTCATTTAATTTGGTATAATGAACTGATTTTCTAGGGAGTGGGATGGCTCCATAAAATAGGCCCTGGAGGCCCCTCGTGGGCTCTGCCCCCTGACGACAGGATCGGAGATCCTTCTGGTTATCTGTGGCACTTTTTCCTGATGGCCCTCTATAAAACTGTGCGTGTCTCAGGCTTCGAGGAATTCAGCCCGGCTGTAAAGCAGCACAAGGGCAAGACCTATTTTACTGGCTCTAAGGAGTTCTGGTGTGGCGCTGTGGGTTAATGAGCAAGACTGCAAAGCCATTTGAACTGCAAGGTCGGCGGTTCAAGCTTACCAGTTGCTCCTTGGAAACCCTGTACAGGGTTGCTATGGGTTGGAATTGACTCGATGGCACTTAACAACAATAAGGACACTGAAGGGAAAATTGGTGCCCTAACTGCGTGCTGGTGGAACTAGTCGTACTAGAGGGTCCGAAGCATATTAGTAAAAGATGTGTTTTCATCTACTGCCAAGTAGGAGAGAAACCGTACTGGAAAGATCCAAATAATGACTTCATAAAGAAGTTGAAAGTAACTGCAGTGCCGACCTACTTAAATATAAAACACCTCAAAAACTGGTAGAATCTGAGTATCTTCTAAGATTAAGATTTGAGGATGGTAATTGCATCTTGATTTCTTAGTCATAGTTAGTCTAGAAACTGTATAGAAACTTGATCTAGAAACTGTATACTTGCTTATTAAATAAATGATAAAAAAAAAAAAAAAAGATAGCCATTGGACTACAGATTCACGGCTCGAGCCTGCCAGTCACGCCATAGGAGAAAGTTGAGGATTTTTGTTTCCACAGATTTAAGAGCCTCAGAAATTCTATACAGAGTCACTATGAGTCAGAACTGACTCAACAACATTAAGTAACAATAGCCAAAACTGATTTTCTAGAAATAGTCTTCCCGGAAAGGCTCTTTCTTCTATCCACCCTCTTCTATGTTTCTGTGTGATTTGCTCACTAACAGAGGGGATTGAGAACCAGGCATTTTTGTTGCTGTTGTTAAAGGCCATTAAGCTGGCACTGACTCATAGCGACCCTATGTACTACAGGGTAAAACACTGCTTGGTCCTGTACCAACCTCACAATCATTGCTACTCCTGAACCTTTGCTGCTGCTGCTGTGCCAATCCATGTCGATGGGGATCTTCTCCTTTTTCTCTGACCCTCCACTTTACCAAGCAAGATGTCCTTCTCCAGGGACTGTTCGCTCCTGATAACATGTCTAAAGTATGAGAGACCAAGTCTGGCCATGCTGGCTTCCAGGGAGCATTCTGGCTGTACTTCTTCCAACACAGATTTGTTTGTTCTTTTGGCAATCCATGGTACTTTTAATATTCTCCTCTAATACCATAATTCAAATGCATCAATTATTCTATAAGTCTTCCTTATTCCCAGTTCAAATTTGGTACGCATGCATGCATACAAGCTTATTGAAAATACTATGACTTGGACCAGGCCCTGCACCTTTACCCTCAAACTGGTATCTTTGCTCTTGAACACTTTAAAGGGATCTTGGCCACCAGATTTTCCTAATGAAATATGTCATTTGATTTCTTGACCTAAGCTTCTTTGAATGTTAATGGTTGAGCTGAGCAAAATGAAGTCTTTGACTACTTCAATCTTTTCTCCATTTACATGGATGTTGTTTATTGTACCAGTGGTGAGGATACTTGTTTTCTTTAAGATGGAACCCATAGTGAAGACTGTGGTCTTTGAGCTTCATCAGTAAGTATTTTAAGTCCTCTTTGCTTTCAGCAAGCAAGATTGTATCTTCTGTATATCACAGGTTATGAATGAGTCTTCCTCCAATCCTTATGCCATGTTTTCCATAATACAATCCAGCTTCTCGGATTATTTGCTCAGCATACAGGCTGAATAAGTATGGTGAAAGGACACAACCCTGGCAGAAACATTTCCTGAACCATTCGATGTTCCCTCATTCTGTTAGAACCATTCGATGTTCCCTCGTTCCCTTGGTCTATGTACAAGGTTCCTCATGAGTACAACTAAGTATCCCAGAATACTCATTCTCCACAATGTTGTCCATAGTTTGTTATGATCCACACAACCGAAAGCTTTTGTGTGGTCAGTAAAGCACAAGTAAACTTCTTTCTGGTATTCTCTGCTTTCAGCCAAAATCCGTCTGACATCAGCAATTATATCACTCATTCCACATCCTCTTCTGAATCTAGTTTGAACCTCTGGAAGTTCTCTGTCAATGTATGATTGCAGCTGTTTTTTGAATGTCTTTAGTAAGATTTTACTTGCATGCAATATTAATACTATTGTCCAATGCATTCTGTGGGGTTAGCTAGCCTAACAAATTAAAGAATGTCAGTCTCAGAGGGTGGTTGAAACTCTGCTAATGAAAGGCATTACTAATGCCCAGCTTATTTTAGGGGGTGGGAGATACAACCATGGTAGTCTTGTATTTAGATACAACTGGTGTAATTTTCAGTTATAGGAACCATGTCCACCAGGCAGTCCTCTGGAATGGTGAGTGCGAGCCATCCACTGGTGAAGTTGTATAGCTAGGCAGAAAGCTGCAGAATAAAGGAGTGTCTGGAGGCCCAGACCGCTGCCGTTTTTGCTTGTCTACAACCATTCACTTCTATGGTGCTGCTATCTAGTTAGTTCAGTACCGCCTGGTGCTCATGACTTCTCAGTTATCCTCAGCTAGGAGTCTTTTCCTGAATCATGAGTCATGTGACAACACCTCCAAAGCTGTATGTCTGATGACCCTTAGCAACTTGAGCCATCTAGTCCAGTACCACCGGATGCTCATGACTTTTCAGCTACATAATTCTCAATTTTTTAACAAACTTCACAAATAAATCCCCATGATCGTTCTGTGTCTTTTGAGAAAAATCTATCAAGATTATCTCTTTGAAGTCCTTAAAAGCAGTTGCCGTAGCCTTGTGAGCTGAGCTTTCTTAAAATGTTTGATCCATCTAAAACTGTTGTTTTATGTGAGACAGTATTTGATTAATCCAAAGCCATTTGAACTTCACAGATGGCAGTTCAAGCTCATCAGCCTCTCCTTGGAAACCCTGTACAGAGTTGCTATGGATTGGCACTGACTCGACGGCACTTAACAACAACATTCCCATATACTTTTTACAAAGATACAATGATATGGGAAGATATCCACTTGAGTTCTGTTAAAAGTTTGATATTAGCTGTGATTTCAAAATAGTTTTTTTTCCATGGCACAAAAACGATCCTTTTTTTGTGGGGAAAGTGGGGGACAGGGGAATGAGACTAAGATAAGTGTATTTGGAGGAAACTTGTCTGCAGCCATACACCAATCACAGAAAGATATCTAAGTATATTTTATCTGTAATAAGTCTGTGCATGTACACACTGGAACCCTAGTAGCAATACGTTTGACTTGCCTTAGTATGTTGTTATTGTATGTAAAAACCATCGAGTTGGTTCCTGCCCATAGTGACCCTATATAGGGTTTCCCAGGAGCAACTGGTTTCTGAGGAGCGACCAAGAACCGCCAACCTTATGGTTCAAAGTGACTTTGCATTCTGGCACATTAACCCACAGCGCCACACCAGGACCCCTGCCCTGGTATAGATGGGCTTTTTTTTTTTTTAATTTAAGGTTTTTATTGTGGATTGGGTGAAAGTTTACAGGGCACATCATCAGTTTCACATTCAA
>NW_006408684.1:0-13082 GCF_000296735.1 Chrysochloris asiatica | reverse complement strand
TGGCACAGGGAGCATTGGTTAGAGAAGACAGTGGGACTACTCAGGGTTAGAGGGGGAAAGAAAGCCTTCTGTGGGTCAGAGAGCTCTTCAGAAGAGGCTCTGGGAGACCCCATGGGGGGTGGGGAGAATTAAAATCAGAAACCTGTTGGTCTTGCTCATTTTCCTCCTGAGGGCCTGGAGCCCCTGAGAGAAGAGCCACATGCCAGACCTGCAGCTCTCAGGGCTAGAAGGATTACGATGATCAGTGCACTTTCAGTCTGGAGTCCCTCTTCTCAGCATCCCTGACATCCCCACCCACCACCTTATCAGGCATCCCATTCCTCTCCAGAGCCATCCTCTCTGAGTTTCAATTCCTCTCCAGCTGACCACTCACCAGATAAAGAGAAGGCAACTGCACTACTTACTCTGTGGAGTCCTCTGCATGGTGTCCTGGGCTGTCACCCCTGGGGCATGGAGTGGGTGATGGGAGGTCAGGCAGAGGATGTGGGGGGCTCGTGACTGGGCAGAGTGGGCGGTGACCATGGTGGGATGAGTGTGATGAGGTGCAGTTCCAAATAGTTCTCATCCTGGGGGTACCCTTTGACTACCTAGGCATAGGCCTGGGGGCTCTAGTCAGTTCAGATTGGGCTGTGTCCCCTAGACTTCGGCCTCAGAAGAGTATGCAGGCAAACAACCAGAGCGGCTGAGGAGACTGCAATGGTTGGAAAATATCCAGCGCAGCCAGAATTGCTTCTAAATTTGTCTTTTCTGGGTGACACCAGCCTGGCCTGAAATAAGTACTTAAAAATAAATACTCAAGACTCACATTTGTTTGCCTCAGTATCACAGTTGGAGCTGTGTTTGTGTTCCCCCGGCTTTGTTCCTATTCATGGTCAGGGTGTGTCTTCCTGACTTCAGGTCTCCACTGCTTCACCCGGTGCCTGGAACCTGCTGTATAGCAGGTGGGTCAAGGACAGTGTTCCCAACTCTCAGGCACAGCTGGGAGACTACATGCATGACCCTAATGCATGTCTACATCATGCGTGTTCATGTATATACCATTTACTGCTTACTGGAAGGTTGGAGGTTTGAGTCTGCCCATTGGCACCTTAGAAGAAAGGCCTGCAGATCCACTTGGGGAAACCCTATGGAGCACAGTTCTACTTTGAAACACATGGACTTACACTGAATTGGAGTTGATTGGATGGCAACTGGTGCTGGTGGTCACAGCTGTGTACATGGTTTCTGCCACTCTCACTTCTATTCTGGAGTCCTCAGCAGTCCCCAGAACGCCTGTCCCAAGTCTCAGCATCCCAGTGTCAGTGGTTGTCACTCATCCATACCAGGAAATTTGGAGGATGCTACCTGGACCACAAGGTGAGTTTGAACCTCAAGGTCGGCAGTTCGAACTCTCCAGGTGCTCCTTGGAAACTCTATACAGGGTCGCTATGAGTCAGAACAGACTCTATAGCACTTAACAAACAACAACTTGGCCAACAAGTTGGAAGAGAGGTGACCCAACGGAATGCAGAAATCATTGGACAATATAATTAATATCATATGCAAGTAAAATTTTGCTAAAGATAATTCAAAAGCATCTGCAACAGTACATTGACAGAAAAATTCCAGAGTTTCAAGAGCATGCACATGTGTGTGTGTGTTACAGGGAGCTGCTGGTTTCAGACTAGGACGTGGAATGAGGGATATCGTTGCTGATGTCATGTGGAGCTTGACTGAAAGCAGAGAATACCAGAAAGATGTTTATCCATGCTTATTAGCTATGCAAAAGCTTTCAATTGTATGGATCATGACAAGCAATGGACAACATTGTGGAGAATAACTATTCCAAAATAATTGTGCTTATGAGGAACCTGTATATAAACCAAGAAGCAGTCATTCTAACAGGCAAGGGGACATCGAATGGTTTAAAATCAGCAAAGGTATGTGCCAGGGATGTATTCTTTCACCATACTTATTCAATCTGTATGCTGAACAAATAATCTGAGAAACTGGATTATGAAGAACGTGGCATCAGGATTGGAGGAAGACACATTAACAACTACAATATGCAGATGATATAACTTTGCTTGCTAAAAGCAAAGAGGATTTAGAATACTTATTAATAAAGACCAAAGACCACATCCTTCAGTATGGGTTGCATCTCAATGTAAAGAAGACAAAAATCCTCACCGCTGGGCCAGTAAATAACATCATTGTAAGTGGAGAAAAGACTGAAGTTGTCAAAGACTTTGTTTTGCTTTGATCCACAATCAACACTCATGGAAGCAGCAGTTAAGAAATCAAACGATGCATTAGGCAAATCTGCTGCACAAGACCTCTTTACAGTGTTGAGCAAAGATGTCAGCTTGAGGACTAAGGTGCCCTTGACTCTGATCCATGCCATGGTATTTTCAATAGCTTCATATGCAAGTGAAAGTTGGACAACGAATAAGGAAGACCATAGAAGAATTGGTGCATTTGAATTATGGTTTGGAGAAGAACATTAAAACTACTATGGACTGCCGAAAAGACAAAGAAATCTATGTTGGAGGAAGTACACCCAGAATGCTCCTTAGAAGTCAGAACGGTGAGACATCATCTCTCATAGTTTGGACATATTATCAGGAGAAACCAGTCCTTGGAGAAGGATATAATGCTTGATAAAGTGGAGGGTCAGTGAAAACGAGGAAGGCCCCCAACGGGATGGATTGGTGCAGTGGCAGCAACAGTGGTTTCAAACGTAATGATTGTGAGGACAGCACTGGACTGGGCATAGGCATTTGTTCTGTTGTACACAGGGTCATTATGAGTCAGAACCAGGTTGAAGGCACCTAACAACAGTAACAACAGTCCCCAGAGCTCCTATCCTGAGCCTCAGCCTCCCCAGTGGGGTGGCTGTCAGTGGACCAAGGGTGAGACCAAGTGACTAGGCCAGGTTTCCAAGTAGCCAATAAAAATCCTATGGATCCCAATGGTCTCATCTTCTACCTTTTTCTAATCAGTCATTGTTGTTGTTGTTAAGTGCCATAGAGTCGGTTCTGACCCATAGCAATCCTGTATAGGGTTTCCTAGGAGCAGCTGGTGAGCTTGTACTGCCAACCTTGCAGTTCAAACAGCTTTGCAATCTGGCGCATTAACCGGCAATGCTACACCAGGACTCCATGGGGGGGTGACAAAGGATCGGGAAGCATTTTGATCCACTGGGCATGGGGTCTCCATGAGTCAGGGTGTTGGTGGCAGCTAACAATACCAATTCTTCTGACTAGAAGTTGTTGTAGGAACTGGAGCCAATGCACATAGCAGGGAGTTGTTAGTGTTACAGGAAAGGGGACTAGACGGCAGGTCGAGTGAATGCAGGGCATCTTATTAATTGTCACTTTCATGCAGCAATCTCAGTGTAGGCATTGCACTACATGGATGGGTGGATGAACTACTCTGTCATAGCTAGTTAGAATGGGGAAAGAGTCACTGATGTGGTGCTGTAGGATAAGCACTGGACAATAACTGCAATGTCACTGGTCCAAACCCTGGTCATACAGGGTTACAGTGAGTCAGAACCGACTCAGCAGCACTTAAAAATAACCACCACAGGTGGTTAGAATGTGGTAAGAGCCACAGGAGGCACATGTAAACTTGTGGGGCCTCCCCTGGGGGCTATAGTGGCCCGTCTGCAGGCTTTGGTTCAGATGTTGAGATTGATTATGCCACACAGACCCCAAGAGGGCATGGAGTACTTATTATTTACATAATGGGGTTTTCTTGGGAAAGTAGGGCCAGACTCTCAAATTGGTCTAGAAGTGGCTTGAGAGAAGAGGGGGCGGGAACTGGCTTGATTTTTATTTATATTGTGTTTAGAGGTGGGACTCAGTCGAGGGTTTCTATGCATGGACAGCGTCTTGTGTGGTTTGAATCTTACACTAGCACCAAAGGTGGGAACACGGAGGCTTTATTTATCAGCATAACCAGATGGGGGTGCAAGAGGAAGAGGGAAAGAGAGAAAGTGGAGTAAAAGCTGCCATCAGTCAGACCTCCAAAGCTGAAGCCAGACTCTGTTGTGACATGAACCTGCAGGTGGCCTCTGCAGAGGACAAGGCTGGGGACCTGAGGGCTTGGAAGTGGAGCTTGGATTGAGATATTCCAGAAGGGAGTGCAAGAGCATTCCCATCAGTGATACAGCTTAAGTACAGTAGTGCATAAAGAGTGGCCTGGGGCACTAGTCACAGTGAGAATGATGTTGGTGGCAGTGGTGACGATGGGCACACCCAGCTGAGATGTTGGATGTCCCTAGACTGGCAAACACTCTGAGGAGAGGATCCTGGCCCCTGGCTCACAGTATGGCATAAGTTGGGAACATGAGGTAGCCTGTCTTGTGACCACCTTCTCTCCCACTCCCAGTCTCTGCAATGACCACCTGACTAGTCCTCACAGGCAAGGGACACGTCTGCTGGCCGCCTGGGCCTCATCGTCACTCATTAGCTCCTGCACCTTCCTCTCAGCCTAGAGGGCTCAGATGGGGTGAATCTATCCACTGTCTTCATCTGACAGCATCTCTACTGTGCCCCCTTTGCTTCCTCTCACCCCCTGACCAGACCACAATTTCCAATAGTGTTATAATCACACAGTGTTCATCAGCCTCTGGCCAGGACCTCACCCATGGAGCTCCCAGGGAGCTGCCTGCTCCAGGAATCCTTTTCCTTAATTTTGATAAGCCTGAAAGGAAATTCAAGCCACTTCTGCTAATTAAATTTCTTTTCCATGACTTCAAATGTTAATATTATTAAATGAGTTTTCAAAGACAGTGGGAAAAACCCTAAGTGATAATGGAATTTTTAATCAGCAGTTAATTGTGAAATGACATTTGGTTGTCAGAATTTGCTGTGGTGTGGCACAGGGATTGAGGGTCCCAGGGAAATGGGGCTGGGGAATGTTTGGAAACAAACAATGATGTGGATCTGGGAGTGACAGGCATCTGCCTCACATCCCTGCCATAAGCAAGTTTCTTTCTTATTGTCTGCTGGTCCTTGCTGCCTCGTAGAATCTTGTGTGTGTTTTCTTGTCTGATTGGCAGTTGGCTGATACACTGGATCTGGATTCAGGCTCTGGTCTTGAGCCTGATTGTAAATCACACTTGGTATGTCAGTGACTGACTCTCCTTAGAAAGAATTTCACAGAAAGTCTCCAAAAAAAAAAAACAAAAAACCTCTGTTAAAATTTTTCAAATGGACTAGCCTGTGTCCTCCCTACTGCTTACCTGGGGCAGGTAAAGTCAGGACATGGACTTGGGGGGTACTGGGAGCTGGAATACTCTGAATGTACATGCTCCACTGGGTGAGGTTAGTAATTCCTCTGAGGCTCAGTTCCCTGTCTGGAAAACACCTACTTCCTAAGACCGCGGGAGAAAGATGAGGCTTTCTACTCCCGTAAAGATTTATACCCTCGGAAACCCTGTACAGGGTCGCTATGGGTCGGAACCGACTCGATGGCACTTAACAACAACAACAACAAGACTAAGGTATGGTGCTGTAGGATAAGCACTTTACTACAAGGTTGGTTTGAACCATAAATCAGCAGTTCATATCAACCAGCTGCTTCTCGGAAACACTATACAGGGTCACCATTAGTTGGAACCTGCTCAATGGCGCTTATCAAAAACAAGACCCATGAGCATGTCAACTGGGTGTTCCAGGTAGGGCCGGGCATAGGAATGTTGCATGAAGCTGGTCCTCTCCTCATCCTGCCCATTGTCCAGCCCATCTGAGCTGCTCAGAGCCTCAGCCTCACCTTGCCTGATGCCTGCTTCCTCTGTGGGGCCTCCTGATCCTCTATGCATCCTGAGTCGTCCTCCTTCAGGAGCACATTTTAATTTCAGTACCTAGGACAGTGGCTGGCCCACAGGAGGAATTCTGGGACTGTTTATTGAACAAAAGATTGAAGAGACAGCAGCTTCATCACATGGGAGTTCATTCCAAGGTGGGAAACTTGTCCATGGTGAGGAAATGCCAGGACCAGGCATGGTACTGAGGAAGTGGGGGCTTCTCTGCTGTGGGAATGAGGCAAGAGCAGAATGATGTTGGTTCTCTTCCTCCAAAACACACATACACACACTGTCCTGCAGCAGGGCACCCTCTTCACCCAGATCGTCTCTGTATAGTAGTCTGGGGTCTCTTGCTGTAGGTGACCATTGTGAGACCCCAGGAAGAATCCTGAAACTATAAGAAGAGGTGAATGCTTCTCAGGAAAATCTCTTTTTTTCCCAAAGTATAATCGAATGGTATGCTACAGCCACTTCCTCCTGAGGAAAACCTGCCTCCAGCTGTGCTACTCCTCCTCGAATTCTGGACCTCACATAGAGGAGGGAGCCTGTGTCAGAGTGTGTGATGGGGGTGGGAGCCACAAGGACAAAACAACTGTCCACAGCTGCGTCTAGAAGAAAAGAAAGTCAATACCCAGGTCAGGGACAGCAGTCCTGGGGTGCTGTTATAAATCTTGCACCCCAAAAGAGATGTTGAAGTACTAACCTCTGTTTGAGAAAACATGGTCTTTCTTTGTAGATGTTCTCAGTTAAGTTAGTTAAGTGACATTAGAAGGGGTAGGTTGTAATTCTTTTTGTTATAACAGAGGAGAACAGGTATGGAGAATGGCACCCAGGGGAAGAGAAAGTGTGAGCATTCATCCAAACCAAGGAATGCCAGGGGTACCGGAAGCTGAAATAGACAAGGAAGAATCCTTCTCTAGAGTCCTTGGAGAGAACATGGCCCTGCCGGTCCCTGAAGGCAGTCTTGTAGCCTCCAGAAATGTGCATCAGTGCATGTCTGTCCTTTAGTCCACCCTCTATTTGGGGTGTTTTGGTATGGCTCCCCCAGGATACTAAGAGAGGATACTGCTGGGCGATTTCTCAAGGCAGAGCCTCAGCCTGCGGGACTCAGTTGGTCTGAGCAGAATTCTCGCCCCCACGGGGACTGAAGAGACCTTTGGAGGGGTTGCTTTGGCTTCTACATCATGTTGACACTAGGGCTGCTGTGATATAAGTCCCACATGTGGGTGACTTTAAAGAACAGAAATTTATTGTTCAGAGTGTCAGTGCTGTTGGTGCCTTCTAAGCCCCTCTCCTACTTCCTGGTATCTACGGCAACTCTTGGGGTCCCTTGGCTTGTAGAAGACCCTCACATGACATCTGTCTTCCTCTGGCATGGCTGCATTACCATAGCATTAGACTGCATTATGGAAGTTGATTACATTACATCCACAGGGAGAAGGGGTTAGGATTCCAACACATATTGTGGGAAGGATACAAGTGAATCCTTAACAACTGGGAAGCAGTTGTTAAACACACGGGGTCATTGTGTTCCTAGGAGCAGAGCCCAATGTAGTTCTAGGGCTCAGTCCCCACTCATATGTCCCTTTAATCCATTTTCTATTCTACTCCATGTGAAAAAATCAAACCCTTGTGTTGAGGCTTTGGTGGTTTCTAGGGCAGGTTCTGAGACAGATGTTTGTGAGTAGGAAACTATGAGGAAGCGAATGAGGGAGCCACTGGGCAGAATGAGTCATTGACAATTACACAATCAAGGCTTCAGCTGACCCACAGGAAGTTCTAGAGCTAGGGTGGCCCCACAGAGCTGTCCCAACCTGGGCAGTGGGCCATTCAGTGGGTATGGAGAGCCCCTGGGAAGGGATGTGCTCTTGAGCAAGGTGTCTTTTGGATGAGGGAAAATGCAAGGAGAGACACAATTGTTAGTCCTCAGAAGCTGATGCTCCTGGCAGGTCCTACATTAGTCTCCCAGGACCACCATAACAAAGTTCTACAGGGTAGCGTAAAACACCACAAATGGATTCTCTCACAGTTCCAGAGATGAGGAGTGTAATCTGAGGGAGTCAAGAGATCATGTTTCCTTTGAAGGCTTTAGGGGAAGATTCTTTCTTATCTCACACCTTTCGGAGGTCCTTGGCTTGTGGCAGCAAAACTCCATTTTCTACTTTCAAATTCACCAGGCTGTTGTCCCTCTGTTCTATGACACACTCTTCTCCTGTGACTATAAGGGCAGCAGTTTTCTTAGTTACCTTGTGTTACTAAATAGAATCAGTACCAGTGGATGACCTTACAGGACAGAATTGTGTTTTCTCACCGTTCTGAAGCCTAGATGTCCAGTCCGGGTCTTGGCCGTGTCAGTGCTTTCTAGTCAGAAACCCTGCTTGTTCTTTGGTTCCTTGGTTGGCAGACATTCTTCGCCTGGCATCTGTTTTACCCTTGTGCATGTGTCTCTGTGTCTATTCTGATATTTTGATAACTCAGAACTGACTGGATTTAGAACTTTGCTCAGGCACAATCTAATTAATATATCAAAGAAAAGTCATAGTTTCCAAATAGGATTACATCCACAGGTACAGGGGTGTCAGGATTCTAACACGTATTTTGGAGAGAGACAATTCAGTTCATAACAATGTTGTTGTTAAATGCCATCCAGCCGGTTCTGACTCATAGAGACCCTGTATAGGGTTTCCGAGAAGCGGCTGGTGAGCTTGAACCTCTGACTTTGCAGTTCAAACGGCTTTTCAGTCCAGCGCATTAACCCGCAGTGTCACACCAGGACTCGAACTCATGACAATGGTCACATAAAATTAGGGACAGCTACGGTGGTGCTGAAGGAGCTCTGGTAGCGTAGTGGTTACGAATTGGGCTGTGAACCGCAGGTCAGCAGTTTGAAACTACCAGTTGCTCCGCGGGAAAAAGATGAGGTTTTCTGCTCCCGTAAAGATTTACAGCCTCAGAAACCCTGCGCAGGCTCTCTATGAGTTGGAACTGACTCCACGGTACTTAACAACAGCAACAACAGTGGTGTTGCGGAGTCCTGGTGTGGCGCTGTGGGCTAATGCACTGGACTGCAAAGTCATTTGAATTGCAAGGTCGGTAGTTCAAGCTTGCCAACTGCTCCTCAGAAACTCTATACAGGGTCGCTATGGGTCTGAGTCAATTTGATGGCACTTCACAATAACAACAGTGTTGTTGTTGGATGCCACAGAGTCTTCCGTTTTAGAGGGCAAAATGAGGCACAAAGAGGTTACATCAATTGTTGGAAATAACACAGCCACTATTTTTCTGCATTTGTTTTCTGTGGCTGTTGTAAAAAAATTGCTACAAACTGGGTGGTTGAAAACACCCAAAATGTATTCTTTCTCAGGTCAGGAGGCTAGTGTCTGAATTCTGAGTGTCAGTACAGCCTAGCTCCTTTTGAAGACTAGGGGTGCTTCTTCCTCAGCTCTTCCATCTTCTGGGTTTCTCAGTATTCTTTGCAGAAACATCACTCGAATCCCTGCCTCTGTCTTCACATGTCTGCTTTCCCGTTCTGTGCCTCTTTTCTTTCTTTCTTTCTTTTTTTTTTTTTTTAAGGGTACCACTCTGGATTAGATATTAGGGATAACCCTATCCCAGTATGACCTCATGTTAACTGAACTGGTGATATCTGCAAAGACCCTGTTTCCAAATAAGGTCCTAGGTACTGGGGGTTAGAACTTCAATGTATTCTTTTGAGAGACACAATTCAACCCATGGCAGTAACACAGAACAGGGGCCCAAACACAGCTGGTTTGCCTCCAGAGTTCGGCCCATAACTAAGACAAATGCATGCTTTGCATTCTGTGTGAAAATGTATGTGTGCATGTGTGTGTTTGATTGAGAGAGAAAGAAAGAGAGAGAGAGAGAGAGACTGTGTGTGTGTATAAAGATCTTCCCTTAAATCAGAAGTGAGAAGGCAGGGAGAACAAGCCTGCCTGGGACATGAAAGTCAAAGTTAGACAACACAGCTATCCTGACAGAGGCCAGCCCTGTCTCTTTTGATCTCAGAACCAAACCCTTCTCCTGCCTGAGACAGCGTCTCTAGAGACTCAGCCTTCTTTTAAAGCAAAAGCAAAACCACAAGACCTTAGCCTCTCTTGAGAAAGTGCCTGCCTGAATCTTTAAGCTTCAAAACGCTGAAAATCATCACATCTCCTGTGTGAGCGTCTTCGGCAAGTCTTCTGAGACCTTCATTTTCTGAGTCTGCAGGGCCCGCGCCCAGCCAGCCGTTTAGTGAGCTGCTTCCCCCCAGACAAACAGCTGCCACTGACACACAAGAAAGCTCCAGGAGCAAGCAGGTCTCACACTCCAGAGAGGGGCAACTTTATGCACAAGTGAAATGTGTACTGGGGAAGCAAAAACACTTGGCGTGATTCTTTGTCTGCACATAGACAATAAAGAGACCAGGAGACACTGGTGGATGGCTGGGTTTGCATCAAATTGCTCAGGAACATGTCCCAACATGGATGTGACAATTACACCTGCCCTGGCCACAGAAGGCGACCCAATCCACTTCAGGGAAAGGGATCCTGCATTGTGGAGGAAAGCAGTGTTCCTGGTGAAAGACAGTACAGTAATCATTTTCTGTAAGTGCCAGGACAGGGAGAAACCATCCAATGTCCAGAAAAACAACTAGAATGTCTATCAACTGCACTGGATTAAAAAAGTGAATGACATCAACCATATGGTTTGTCTCTTAAATGGAGCAGCATAAATTACCGAGACCACTTTCTAAACAGATACCAGGAATAAAAAGAAAACCAGCCATTGTTGGGGAACAAAGGTATAATCAAATTCTAATTTTCTATTCCAATAAACATTTTTGAATTAATGCCTGCCTATTCCACCAATTATGAAGGTTTTCTTTTTATTAACGTTCTACTTGATTAATAAAGCACAAAACACAGATTACCTATAATGTTGCTGTCATTTCCCCCACTGAAAGGACTTGGGTGGATTCACACATGCATTTAAAAACAAGGGCAAAAGAAAAAGAAGGAAGACAGCTGAGATCAAGAAGGCATGCAAATCAGCTTTTAAAAAATATTCAGCATAACAGAGTTCACAAAGACGATGTTCTACATATCACTTTGGTGAAGACTGATTTAGGGTCTTAAAAGTTCACAAATGGTCATCTAAGGGGCAATTTTTTTTTCTTTTTAAGAATAAATACTTTTAATGCATGTGGTAAAATGGGTGGGAGGAGAATTGATTTGCTTTTCTTGGTCCTGATTTTCTTCAACTAGATCTCCAGCTTCTTGCCCTCCAGCACATAATTAGCTGCTTGGCCACACTGGACAGGCCTTGAAGCAATACATGCAAGAAGTTTGCCCTGCTGGAACTATGGGTGTCTCCCTATCCAGAGCAAAGAAGAGTAAAGAAAATGAAAAACAAATGGAAACAATTACTCCACAAGACAAATGGACCAGATGAACCTCAGGCTGTTCCATGACCATGATGCCTGAAGAACTAGATAGTGCCCGGCTACTACTGCTGACCATTTGGAAAGACATCACAATGGAGGGTCCTGGTAAACATGGGAGAAAATGTGGAGCAAAACTCAAAACCATGAAAAAGATGATGCTTACTGGTCTGAGGGAAACTGGTGGAACCCCTAAGACTATGACCTTTAATCACTCTGTAGGCCTGAAACTATACTCGCCTATGTTGTTGTTGTTGTTGTTGTTGTTGTTGTTAGGTGTTACCAAGTCAGTTCCAACTCATAACTACCCTACACACAATAGAACTCTATGCTCAACCCTATGCACCATCCTCACAATTATTATTACTGCTGCCACTGTGTTAGTCCATGTTGTTGGGGGTCTTTCTCTTTTTTGCTGACCCTCTACTTGGATTGTGGATCCAAGCAACATAAAGTCTTTGACAATTTTAATCTTTTCTCCATTTATCACAATGTTATTCACTGGTTCGTTTGTGAGGGTTTTTGTTTTCTTTACACAGAAGTGCAAGCTATAGTGAAGGCTGTAGTCTTTGATCTTCATCAGTATTTTAAGTTCTCTTTGCTTCCAGCAAGTAAGGTTGTATCATCTCCATATCACAAGCTGTTAGTGAGTCCTCCTCCAATTCTGATGCCACATCCTCTTCATAAAATCCAGCTTCTTCGCTATTGGCTTAGTGTACAGCTCAAACATCAATGATGAAAGGATGCAACTCTGGCATGACCTTTCCTGATTTTAAACCATCCACTAGCCCCTTGTTTGTTCTAACAATTGCCTCTTGGTCTATTTACAGGTACCTCATAAGCACAACAACGTATTCTGGAATACCTATTCTTTGCAAAGTTATATAGAGCTTGTCATGATCCACAAGTGAAAAGTAGTCTACTATTCTCTGCTCTCAACCAAGATCCACCTGACATTAGCAATGAGATCTCTAGTTCCACTTACTTTTCTGAATCTGGCTTTAATTTTTAGCAGTTTTCTGATAGGTACCATTGCAGCTGTTTTTTAATTATCCTCTGTAAAATTGTACTTGCATGTGATATTAATGATATTGTCTGATGATTTCCGCATTCCATTTGGAATGGCCACAAATGTGGATTTCTTCCAACCAGCTGGCCAGGTAGCTGTCTTCCAAACTTCTTGGCATAGATGAATGAGCACTTCCAGTGCTGCATCAGTATGTTGAAAGATTTCCATTTGTATTCCTTCAATTCCTGTAGCCTTGTTCTTTGCCAATGCCTCAGTACAACTTGTCCTTCTTCCTTCTGTACTGTTGATTGTAGATTATATGCTACCTCCATTTTCTTTTCATGATTTCTGCGTATTTCAATATTTTACCCATAGAATCCTTTAATATTGCAAGTCAAGGCTCGAATTTTTTTGCCTCAACTTTTTCAGCTTGAGAAATTCTTGGCAAGTTCTTCCCTTTTGGTTTTCTAATTCCAGAGTTTTGCACCTTTCATTACAATATTTGACCTTGTGTTTCCTAGCTGCCCTTTGAAATTTTCTGTTCAGCTCTTTAATTCCTCATTTTAATTCTTAATTATAATTCCTCATAAAGTAAATTCTTCCATTTACTTTAGATTCTCTATGCTCAAGAGCAAGTTTCAGACTCTCTTCTGACACCCATTTAGGTCTTGTCTTGCTTTCTTGTCTTTTTAATGACCATTTTGCTTTCTTCGCGGATGATGTTCTTGATGTCATCTCACAAGTCTTCTGGCCTTAGTCATTAGTGTGTTTTTCTTTTTTTTTAATGTTTTGTTGTGAATTATGTGATAGTTTACATGGGAGAACATTAGTTTTACATT
>NW_006408683.1:7725681-7737330 GCF_000296735.1 Chrysochloris asiatica | reverse complement strand
CATGGTCACTATACTGACTTGACGGCACTTAACAACAGGAAGTACAGGTAAGCTGCTACTACTTGGTTGTTAACTGGAATGCCAGGAAATTGGCAAAAAAAAAGCAAAGTAATACACATTATTAAACATATTTACACACACCAAACTATTTCAAACCAGTAATGCTGGAATAAAGACAAAATAATACTGTGTATTTACATAACACCATAACACCTTTCATTAGAAAAATCTCAAGCCTTTGCTAACTAACTAAGCTGCACAACATGTCATGAGGTGTGTAAGAAGTAAGGTAGAATAATAAATAAGAAGGTGTTAAGAAAGGCAAGTACGTTTGCAGAGGGGAATAAAGACCCCTGCTGAGTGGTCTTTGAGCAGACAACTTCAGGTTCTCACACAGTAAGGAAATACAGGATGAAAGTGCTTGTACGTGCCGCAGGTGACTTTGAATTTTCATATACTTTTTTATGTTGCTGTTATTTTCCAGGCTAATGTCTGTGCTTTACTTTTATGGAATTGACTGTAGGATGGACTGAAAAAAGGCAGAGTTGAATACACAAGAGCTATTACAGTGATTCCTAATCAGGTCATTTAATCCATTATTCAATGTTCCCTAGGACTAACTGGAGTCCTGGTGTGGCACTGTGAGTTAAAGCACTGGGCTACAAGGTCGGTTTGAACCACAAGGTTGGCAGTTCAAACCCACAAGATGCTCCCTGGAAACCTTATACAGGGTTGCTAAGAGTTGAAATCGACATGACTACTCTAAACAACAATAACAACGGGACCAACTAAGGTCCCTAGTTACTGCAAACAATTTGTACTTGGCTACTAATCTCACGGGGCAGTTTAAACCCATTCAGTGATTCCACAGAAGAAAGGCCTAGTGAACTGCTTCTATTAAGAATATAGCCAAGAACCCCAAATAATGACCCTAAAAGAATTTTTAAACTTTAAATCAAAATTATTCCCTGAAGTATTCCTAAATCAAAATTATTCCCTGAAGTATTCCTAAAAACCAAACAATAGTTTAGCTAACGAGTAAAGAATGTCTGTGCTGAGCATTATGGTCTTTTAATATCTATCTGTATGGGATCCAACTGACAATAGCAACTTCAAAGATTAGATCAAAATCTTAGAGTACAGTGAGTTTATGTTCATGGGTGAGGAACAACTCAGAAATAGAGGGTGAAAATGGCTATACAACTTGAAAAATGTAATCAGTATCACTAAATTGTACATGTAGAAACTTGAATTAGTGTAAGTCCTCATTTTTTATATTGTCATCAATGACAAAATTATAAAATAAATTCATTTCTAAAAGCAAAGAAAAAGAATATAGCCAAGAAGAGCCGGCAGACTAGTTCTACTCTGTAACATACGGGTTTGCCATGAGTAAGAATTGATTGGTGTGGCACTGTAGAATAAACACTGGACTGCTAATCACAAGTCTACCAGCTGCTCCTTGGAAACTCTAGATACGGTCACTACAAGCTGGAACCAACTCGACGGCACTTAACTACAAGTGCTATTTCTGGTGATTTTCCTTAAACTTCTGTAACAGTTCATTCTCAGGAAATGACAAGAGGTGGCCAATTACTAGTTAATAGGAAGGGTGTTGGTAAGGTTGGGCCTCTACTGGAAGGGACAGGGCTGATGAGAAGGAAGCAGAGCTCAGGCCTACTTTTGTGGCTGCCATGTCCAGCACCTCCATAATAGGCACAATATCCCAGCACTTTGAGTGTGTAGCTCTCAGCAGGACAAACGTGGTCACCTGGGCAGACCTAGAGCCTGATGCAGGAGAGTTCCAGGGGAAACGGCTTGAGCACCAGACTGTCACTAGGCCAATGAGAACAGTGGATTTAGAATCTAGGTTTTAAAACATCATATCTTAGCATCTTTGAATAAAATTTGAATTTAATATTCTGTTGAATTTCTAAAAAGTTTAACTAGAGTTTAGTACTCAATTATCTTACTCATTGTATTTACATACCTGATTCTTTGAGAAAAAAGGTGTAACTTTCTCTAAGTCTTTCTCTCAGTAAACTCTCTTGGCTTAACCTTTCAGATTTTCAGATAATTTACGTATCACACATACTCAAGATAGGATAGTTTTCAGACACTATAATTTAAGTGTCTCTGAAGTGAATTAAATAGAGCTCTGTCTGGGTTTTGGAAGTAATGTTTTCTTCGTAAACAGCTGTTCATTTGTATTAACAATTTTATCTGTCTCTAGAAAGGCAGCATTTATTTTTTTATAGAATCTCATCACCCTTTTCATATGTTAGTTGTGTTCAGTCTGTTGTGCTGGTGTTGGTTTTCAATCCCTGTGTACTGTGAGCCAACTGTAAACCTGAGTCCAAGAACTTTCAGGAGAGAAGGCTCCACCATTCTACCTTTGACTATTACAGGCTACACCATTGCTTCCTTTAATTCCTCACAGTAGCAGTATGTTGTTGTTAAGTGCCATTGAGTCAGGTCTGACTCATAGTGACCCTGTATGCAGGGTTTCCAAGGAGCGGCTGGTGAGTTTGAACCACCGGCCTTATGGTTCCAACTGTTGTAGTCCAGCACATTAACCTGCAGCACCAAACCAGTATCTTGTAGTTAAGTGCTGTTGCATTGGGTTCCGACCCATAGCAACCTTGTATAGGGTTTCCATGGAGCAGCTGGTGAGCTTGAACTGCAGGCCTTCTGGTTCAAGTGGACTTGGCAGTCCAGTGCATTAACCAATAGCGCCACACTAGGACTCCCAGTATCTTGTTTGTTGTTGTTAGGTGCCATCAAGTCGGTACTGACCATAGCGACCTTATGCACAGCAGAACGAAACACTGCCCAATCCTGGGCCAACCTCACTACTGTTGCCATGCTTGAGTCTATCGATGCTGCCACTTGGCCAATCCATCTCATTGGGGGTCTTCCTCTTTGTCTCTGACCCTCCACCTTACCAATCATGATATCCTTCTCCAGCGACTGGGCCCTCCTGACAGTATGTCCGAAGTATGAGAGACAAAGTTTGGCCATCTTGGCCTTTAAGGAGCACTGTGGCTGCACTTCTTCCAGAACAGATGTATTGGTTCTTTTGGCAGCCCATGGCACCTTTAATACTCTCCTCTAACACCATAACTCAAAAACATCAATTCTTTTATGGTCTTTCTTATTCACTGTCCAGCTTTCGCATGCATAGGAGGTTATTGAAAATACCATGGCTTGGGTTAGGCGCACCTTAGTACTCAAGCTGACATCTTTGCTCTTCAACACTTTAAAAAGGTCTTGTGCAGCAGATATGCCTAATGCATTACGTATCTTGTTAGAGATGATGACTAATTTCATTGCCTTTTCAATTCATCTGAGACCATCTTGGTAAAGGCCTTTGCATACCAACTACAGTATGAACCAGTCCTGGCAAAGCATGAGATTCTTCATTTTCACTTGTGGACCCCAATGAATTAGTGCCCAACATATGGCCATTTATGAGACTGTAATGAAACTAACGTGTGTGTGTGTGTGTGTGTGTGTGTGTGTGTGTGTGAAAGCAAACCACTGCTATCAAGTGAAATTCCCTGCTATCAAGGTGATTCCGGTTCATAACACCCCTATAGAAGAGAGTGGCTTTTTAGAGACTGTAAATATTTATAGGAGCCCTGGTGTGGTGCTGTGGATTAATGCACCAGACTGCAAAGCTGTATGACTTCAAGGTCAGCGGTTCAAGCTCACCAGCTGCTCCTTGGAAACCCTATACAGGGTCGCTATGGTTTGGAATAGAGTCAACAGCACTTAACAATAACAACAAATATTTATAGGAGCAGACAGCCTCTTCTTTCTACTGTGGAGCAACTGGGGTCTTGACTTTGGGGTTAGCAGGCCAATGATGAACCCACTGTGCCAACAAGACTCTTTCTCTCTATCTATATGCATATAAACATATACATACATGTTGTTGATGCTAAGTGCTGTCGAGTCCGTTTTGACCCTGTATAGTGTTTCTGAGGAGTAACTGGTGGAATTGAATACTGACCTTGCATTAGCAGCCCAGTGCTTACTCCACAGCACACTATACATATATCTAAAAAAGGAGTAACTGGTGGAATTGAATACTGACCTTGCATTAGCAGCCCAGTGCTTACTCCACAGCACACTATACATATATCTAAAAAGGCTTCAAAAAGTTTGTGGACAAATGGTATTAGATGATAAAAATAGAAAAAATATAAACTTTATTTCTCAACATAACTTCCATCAAGGTCAAGACACTTCTGTAAGTGACGATACCAGCCATTTAGTCCATCTCTAAAGAACTCAACCTGTATGCTGAGCAAATAATCTGAGAAACTGGGTTCTATGAAGAAAAACATGGCATCAGGATTGGAGGAAGACTCATTAACAACCTGCTATATGTAGATGATATAACCTTGCTTGCTGAAAGTGAAAAGGACTTAAAATGCTTACTGATTAAGATCAAAGACTACAGCCTTCAGTATGGATTGCATGTGAATGTAAAGAAAACAAAAATCCTCACCACTGGCCAATAAACAACATTCTTCTCAATGGAGAAAAGATTGAAGTCTTGCCATGACTTTTGCTTTGACTAGACCATTCCCATCTTTTGGTAGTCATTGCTTTGATTGTGTTTTGTCTTCAGGCTTATACTGCATACGCCATGTTTCATCTACAGTTACAATTCTTCCAAGAAATGTTTCAGGATCTCTAACTTGCTTAAAATTTCCATTGAAAGCTCTGCTCTTAACTGCAGCTAATCTGGATGCAACAGTTCGGTACCCCTTGAGCAGAGAGTTTTTTCAACTTTAATTTTGCAGTCAGAATTGTGTAAGTGGAACCAGCTGAGATGTCTATGGTGTAGGCTGTTGTTTCTGCTGTTAATTGTGGGTGCTTTTCAATTAGGGCATGGACAATTATTTCCTTGTAAATTGATGTGGATGGTCTGCCACAGAGGGCTTCATCTTCAGCATCATTTGTCTCTTCTTAAAATGAGTTATTCATTTGTAAACTTCTGATTTCTTTAGGGGCATTGTTCCCATAAACTTTTCATAAAGCATCAATTATTTATCCTACACACCCTTCACCATAAATGTGATGTTTGCTCCTGTTTCAATTTTAGCAGTATTCATCTTGCTCAGATAGAAGCTCGTTTCAAACTTATGTTTCATCTTTCTTAGTGTCTCAAACTAAATCTCATTCAGACAGATTAGTACAAGTTTATTTTGGTGCAAAAAAACATTTTAAATCCATACATAGTTTTTTCATAATATGGATTTTCCACCAACTTTTTGAAGACCCTTTGTAAATACTGTATCTATTTATCTATCTGTCTATCTACCTTTCTGTCTATCTAGCTATCTAGCTGGCTGGTGAGTGCGGTGGTTCTATATGATAAGCACTGGACTGCGAACAAAAGTTTGTGGACAAACAAGCCCACCAGCCGCTCCATGAGAGAAAGATGAAGCTTTCTGCTCATGTGAAGAGGTAAAACCTGGAAAACCGTATACAGGGTCACAATGAGACGGAACCAACTCGGTGCCACTTAACAACGTCTATCAGTCTATCTATCTATCTGTCTATCTGTCTATAGATAGAAACCTGTGGAAGATGGAAACTGTGTAAGGTGAAAACCTGTGTCAGAGAAGGGAAACTCAAATAGCAAATAGTTTCCATTAATCCATTAATAAACAATAGAAATACAGTAAAGCTGTGAACTGTCAAAGGTGGGAAGCTTGAGAGACTCATAAAAACAATACAGTCCCATCAAATTCTGGGTATCACAGGTTTCACTGTATGTATAATTTGATCTCTTAATTCTGTAAGATAGGTAGGGGAAATATTATTAAAATTTACATCGTACTTTAAGGAAACACAGGCTCAGAGAAGCTAAACGTCACCAAATTCCCATGACTAGTAAGCTGGACCTCAGTACCTTCCCTATGAAATGCCTAGTAGCTTCATTGAGAAAAGGATAGTTAGTATGATCTCTGGAGCCAGAGTGTTTGGGTTCAAGTCCTGGCTCCACCACTTATGAGTTGTGTGTGTGATTTGATACAAGCTACTCAATGTGAGCCTAAATGTCTTCCTCTATAAGATGATGACAATTATGGTATCTACCTCACAGACTTCTTATGACAATTAAATGAATTGTTACAGAGAAATGTTCTGAACAGTGGCTGGCACATAGTAGAGACCCAACAAACATTTACTTTATGAGCTGGTAAAATGCTCAATACAGAGAACAATGTGTAATAGTAATCAAAGAGTGTCTAATTTTCCGGGAGGTAAATGTTAAATTGGTTCTATCCAGAGGGGACAAGCTGGCTCAGGAAACCAAACTCAAGTCTGAAAGAGGAAGTCCAGTTCAAAGACAGCACACTTTCAAAATTCAGATAAGATAGTATTTTAGTTTTGTGTTACAAACTTGGACTACCCCAACCTGTGGAATTAATGAAGGACAAATCATTTTAAATGATTGCTTCTGGAGGATCGTTTTCTTGCTCTTGGTGGGACAGTTAATATGCAGACCAGAGAGCTACTTCAGAACTGAAGGCAAATCTGAAATGTCCTCAACAAGCGTTCAAGATCTATATCCTTAAGTTTGAAACTGTGGGGGTACTTTGTTCTTACAGAGCACTACATTTGAAGAAACTTATCTCCAAACACAAGGTATTGTGCTCAGACCCTCCCCAAAATGGTCCTGACCATTGTCTGATAACATGATCAAGTTATTTATGAAAATGAAAGTATTGCATTAATGGCAAAGGCTTCTTGTTTGTTTGTGTGTTTGTTTGAAGTCCTACTCCTCTTTGAACTGGATTTAGTTTAGTAATGAAATTAGTGGCCTGGAAGCCAGACTACTAGAGGAGAGATCCAGTAAAAAGGATTTGGCTTAAGGAAATCAATCCCGATCAAATCAGGTAAAGGGGATTTGGGGAGGGGGAGAAAGGAAAGCCCATCTGAGATGACAGCACAGCATCCTTGTCCAATGGCAGCAGTGACAGGAGAAGAGTTCACAGAGCAGCTTAGTGGCTTTATTTGAGGAGAGTCGTCTTGTGAAGCACATATGTGCCCCACAAATCCAGATTTCAGTTACATACACTCATATTCCTGTTCACATCTGATCGGCAACCTCCAAATGCTCTAGCGTCTCCTGCAAATCATTTTGATATGGAAGATATCTATTGAGAGTTAATTTTTGTTGAAAGGCTAATCTCTTGATAAGAAATCTCTAATAATTACAATGATGCTAAATTGTTTTTGTTGTTACATACCATCAACTTGGTTCTGACTCGTAGTGATTCTGCATAGGGTTTCTAAGCAGTGGCTGGTGAGTTAGAACCACCGACCTTGTGGTTCAAAATGACCTTGCAGTCCAGTGCTTTATCCCACAGTGCCAATTAGAATCCAAATATATAATGACAGCTTTGTTGGTGTGTATTTATGTGTGAGAGCTATTCAAATACATACTTCATGTCTTATCACCTTACAAAGAACACTGCTTTAATTGTTAACCATGTACTAAGGTCTGGCTATCAGTGAGTGAAGGTCTTGACCAGGGTAATTTGGTAGTATTTAAATATTATTTGGTAAAAACAAGAATTTTTATGCTAGGAAATGCCTTGTCAGATGTCTGGTAGTCTTCGGCAAGTTTCACCCAAGAACATTGTGATACAGACAAAAGGGCATAGGATTTCCAGTAATCATAAAGATCATGGGCACAGAGGACACACCCACCACCACTTACTACCTATGTGAATTTATGCAACGTATCAATAGCACCTCTTGTTCTCCATTTCCTTGTCCCTAAAACAAGAATTATAATAATACCAAGAATACCTCCCACAAAGGATTGGTGTGCAGATTAGAAAATAGGTATAAAAAGTGTTCCTTCCACACAGTAATTACACAGAAAGGGCTCAAGCCATATTGTTCATTACTTTGGTTATTACTGAATCTCAATAACCTCGTTCATTAGTTAAAGTATTTCCTTCATTACAAGGCTGTTTTCAAAGTTGAATAAGCTAATGTAAGTGAAAAGCACTATGTGTATTCTGGAGCAGGCTACTAAAATTAACTGCAATAATGACTATATTCTCATTTATTGAAGTCCTAGTAAGTGCCAATCACTTTCCATACCCTCTTTAATTCTCACAACAGAATGTCTCTCTAATTCTTACAACAGTAGATAATATTATTTCATATTGCAGATGAGTAAATAATCCCAGAAGAGCTTGCTGAGGATCATGATGTTGTTGTCGTTGTTAAGTGCCATCGAGTCGGTTCCGGTCCATAGTGAACCTATATAGGATTTCCAAGGAGTGGCTGGTGATCTTGAACCACTGACCTTGTGGTTCAAACCGACCTTACAGTCTGCTGAAATGCATGCTCTCAGGTTTCAGCTCAGCTGTGTCTTATTTTAAATTCAAGCTTGTCATTCTTCATAGCTACATCTCAGTAATAATAATAGCCCTAATAATTGTTTATAATATTGGTTCCTATTGATGATAAAATTGGTCTCATATTACCTAGCCTGAGCTTATATGTCATCTTTGAGAAGTACAGTACCCACTGTGTGGTTTTGATGAAATGCACTTAATATACACTCATTCTCAAACTTGCATATTCATCCACTCACAAAAAGTGGATGAATAAAAAAAAAAAAAGGTAAGTATTTGTACCCCTAAGCTCTCAGGTATGAATGGCGCTCCAAAAGTGGAGCACGTCAGGAGCATGCTAGCAATGGCGGCATGGTTGGGATACGTGTGCTAACTCCAAGGTGAATAATTTGAAGGGCATACTTTTTGAATGGATAAATTCTGTTATTTTTATTATAATTTTCAATGTTTTTAAGTCACACTTCATGTTTTTACATTTAGTTATATGAATTTTCATTCAAATTGTATATTCCAGGCAAGCTGAATTGACAATTAGATACCCCCAACTGCATACTAATGATCACTAGCTTATTGCTCGCTAGCTAATGGTGATCCATTGGGGTTGGCATGCTAGATCCTGGGGGTCACAGTGAGGAAGTGGTTATGTGGATAGGTACACCTGAAAATCTGCAAACTAGTGTGATGTAGTAAGAGAAGAGTAGCATGGTGTTGGCATTTGGCCACTTTTTACTTGCACAGTTTTGATTTTTTTAACCTTTCTAATCTGTAGAATTGTAATGCTAGTACCTATCTCTTAGGGTTTCTGGGAAGGTGAAATCGATATTTCAAAGAATGCACTCAGCACTCAAAACATGTAACTTGCCTCTCCACCTTTCTTTGACTTATAAAATCCCATTTTGCAAAATTTGAATATTAGTTTTAATTTTTGGCTGTACCATACTTCCCCAGACAAGGAAAACCACACATGATAAATCAGCACATGATTCAACTAACTTAACAAGGAGCTCAGACATGTGGTGTTTCACCTGTGACTGAGAGAGTACCACCAATAGGGCCACCCCACCGGCAGAGTGCCCTCTGCCCAGACAGCCCCTGATAACGCTGAGGCTAAATAAACAGCCCTCATCATGGTCTTTCAGGATTTTGCTCTTGAAAACAGCATCCTGGTCTTAATCACTTACATATGTCTACCAATTTTAACTTTCAGTCCCACCTTCTGCAACTCAAATTGCTGTAAGTTACAAAGGTCCAGATTTCGGTCATTAGAAAAGTAGAGTACAATGGTTTTGCAGCCTGTCTCACTGGGAACTGGGTAGCAAGGAGGAAGCCTGTGAGCTCACAGGCCAGGAGAGCCAGGATTTCAACAGTGTCAACAATCTTTGCTCATCATACCAAAAAAGCACTGTGTCAGCGCCGACTCATTAGCATACAGCCGTACTGTGCTTGCTAACAAAGCAGGCTTCGGGTATTTGCTGGTTCCTCAGCTTGTGTGTCTTCTTTGACCGAAAAGAGGAGGAGAAATAAAGCTTCCAGGAAAGGTGCTGTCCTCTCCTGTGGCAAGAAAGCATCACCATGATTCCAAGTACTTTGAAGTGATTTTAAAGTAATCATTCTTTGGAGAAACAGCCATCATCCTTTGTTTTTCTAATCTTGTTTGAAATCTTTGACAAGCAAATTAAATTTCCATGTTGTCTAGTTAAAAGCGATCTAGCCCTGAATAATTCCCAGTTGTCCTCTGAATATTTTGTTTTATTTTGTAAGAGTGCTTTTAAAAAAATATCTGTATAGGCAGAGGGCTCCATGCATCCCCTCCTCTCTGTCTGTCTATCCCTCTTTTGTTGGGGGGATGGAGGGAAGAAGAAACGTACAAGCAGATGTGCTGCTAGATCCACAGGCTTCTGCCAACCATATGGCATCTTAAAGAAAGATGGTTGGAGCGTCTGGATTAGCAAAGAGTCGGGATGGGAAGCCATGTGTCGTGTTGGTACAGGCAGTTGTTTGAGCTCTCTCTAAATGGCTTCAGGAGATTGTGTAATGGAACAAATGGTCCTGTGAGCCCAGGAACAGCCTTGCCGCTGCTGGAGAGGCAATTGGCCCTCAGGCGGGTACTGCTTCCCTTTTCTCCCCCAGTATTATTTATTCTTTGCTTAATGTTCTTCGAACTCTGAGAATTGACTCAGAACTTTTCAACTTATAATTACACTCATGGGTTCTCCTCAACCCTCTGGTCTGCCTGAATTTCTCTCTTTCTTTATCTTATTTGGTAATTAAAAAATTACTCATCCCACTCAGTAAGACCCCCCCCCCCTTTGCAGGGAGTCCAGACACACACAGTGTGCCAACCTCCTTCCACGCCCATGCTATTGCCCAGCTATTGGCAGATTTGGGTCCTTCCATCAGAATTCCCAGAAACCCCAGGAGATGAGAAATCTTTCATTTCTTAGTGAGTCAGCTGAGAGAACTGGATCAAAGATGTGGTGAAAAAACAATGTGAAACTATTCAGTACAGATTAGTAAGTAAGTACAAGTAAGCCCATGCTTACTTGCTTACTGGGTACTCCATCCCTGTCATGATTTATATGTTTGAAAACAGGCTTTCATTATATAGGAAGTTGCTATGGGGTTGGGAGAGAGACAGATGTCAGCCATACCTAGAAGGAAAATCTTTAAGGTGGTTTTTAAAAAGTGAAATTGTTCACTACAGATTAGTCAGTAAGCACAAGTTTGCCTATGCTTACCTTGCTTATTAGGTAATTTGACACTGCATGACAGATGTGTCCCGTCATTGTTTTGGACTTTGTATGTGGCCTGTAGGGTCAAGAACTCTGGCCTGAGAGTTTAGTGTGTGAATGCACGAGGCTGATGTTGGGTGTTTAGCTGGATTTAATGGTGGTCGCCCACAACAAGGCTGACCTTGAGACACTTTGGCCTTTGAGGCATGGAGCTGCCACAGAACACATGTAAGACCATTTTCTTTTCACCCATAATATAGGTGTGGAGATAAACATTTAAAGTGTGAGATGCAATGTTTCCTCGTGCAGAATTATCTTTCTAATTACCTAAAGATAATACATAACTTAGAAGTAGAGAAAGATGAGGTTGTCTGCTCCCATAAAGGTTTAGTCTCAGAAACCCTGTTTTCCTACAGAGTTGCTATGAGTCGTAATCAACTCTACAGTACTAGAGTTGTAGATAATAGATGTAGATAGAGATATAATTATAGATATAAGCATATATAAGGAGCTCTGGTAGC
>NW_006408683.1:7643115-7696762 GCF_000296735.1 Chrysochloris asiatica | reverse complement strand
CTTAGATGGGTATGTATTTTGGTATTTTTTATGCTTTCTGATTGCCTCTAGGTAGATATGATCAGGAAATGGGCTTCTCTTTTCACTCTTCTTCTTGAGAAATTTCAAGATGCCACTGTTGGTCATTTTGACGTAACCTAGGATTTAATTTTCAGCTTATTTCCTTTTTTTGTCTGCTTGTCCTGCTCCACAATCCCCATTCATGCCTTGTTTCTAGTTGTAAACAGTTCAGGGCCGGCTGTGGCCGTTTGGTTTTAAATGGAAACTTTCTCTTTAAATTTCGAGGAGCTCTGTGAGCATGCGTAGTAGAACCCTACAAGGGTGTGGCTGGGTTGCCCACTAGCTCAGGCACTCCTATAGTCACCAGAATAGAGGTGCACAGACAGCAAGGGACTAATGAACAGCTACCAAAAGAAAAGAATGTCCACACCTTTATCTCAGCGGTTCTGCCAGGCGTCTGTGGCCACTCCATTCCTTCCTCCGCTTGGTCTCACCCAAGATGGCGACTCCTGGAACAGCTGAGCGTCCCGGACTAGAAACCAATGGATTTCTTGCTTCTGCCACAAATGCCCCAGCTGTAAGCCTTCTAGCCTTCTAAATATTCCTTTATATGTGGTTCAGAGTTCTGGGACCATCCCCTGAGCCTGCTTGGTCAGGTATTCGGTGTCGTTGTTGGCAGAGCTCTTCACTGCACTTCTACCTGATCTGGCATTTGTTTGCTCCTCTCAAAATATTACTTTGTTAAAAAGATAAATCTTAATAGTCCTTGAAAAGCCTGCCACTGAACTATATTTTTGTAGCAAAGTAGCTTTTACCTAAAATCTGTTTTGTTTTCTTGTTTTACAAATGTTGTATGGGTTTGTTGCTTTTACCTTTCCTGGGTGCTGATTGATTTCATGGCTGCATGTAGAATGGCAGAAAAGAGACTAATCCCAAAAGGGAGGCACATGATTTCTAAAGGGAAGAAAGGAGTCTTGAAAGGGAGTACCTGCAGAGTTCTTCTTGGAGTGGAAATGGTGATCGTTATGTGGCGGTGGAATTGGTTCCAACTCATAGCGACCCTATATAGCGTTTCCGAGGTTATAAATCTTTATGGGAGCAGAAAGCCTCATCTTTCTCCTGCGGAACAGCTGGTAGTTTCAAACTGCTGACCCTGAGGTTAGCAGCTTGACTTATCTTGGCTCTCCTGGAGGGAAGGGAGAAAGGCAGCCTTTTAAAAGGTCTCTGTCCACCTCCTCAGCAGGGCTGGGGCTTGTGTTGAGTTCCCCCTGCTCTGACACCAGCTCACATCTGAGGCTGGATTCAGTCCTGTGGGTGGGGCCTGGGCCCTCAAGTATCTACCAAGACGCACCCATTGAGCCCCTCTTGGTTAGCAAGGACTCTGCAGGAACAAGGTAGATTTTTGTGTTGCCACAGTGTATTTGCTCTGAAGCCCTCAGGCCTGTTACCCTGGATCAAAGCCCAGGTGAGGAAGTGCCCTTCTTGCCACTGAGCCTTACCGGTGGCATTTACTTATTGCATGTTTTGGCCCCATTCTTTTTGAGCTAGTGTGATGCCCGTTGCCCTCAGTAGCTGTCATACCTGTGACTCTTCAGTCTAGAGATATCAAGTGCTCATGGCCATTACTGTCACTGCATGATCCGTCTGCTTCCCAAGGAAAAAGTCTGCTCTTGTCATTGCTGTAGCATCAGCAGATGTCCTCCAGTGCCCCATAACAGAGTAGATGTTCAAACAAATTTCGGCTGCATGTCAGCGGGCCGACCACGGGCCAGGGGCTTCTCCCCCTGGCCTCTCTACTCAGGAGCCTGTGAAGGAGAAGCTGCTGTTTGGTCTGCCCCCACTATGGGGTCTGGAGACCATGCTTTCAGGAAAAAGTGGCCTGATGTTACAGGCATGACCAGGGAAGAGGACAGATTGTACTTCCCCAAAAGTGCTGATGCTCATGGCATTACCTGCTCTAAGGTCAGAGGAAAGACAATGAGAGGGTGAGGGGGAGTGGTCATTTATGCAGTACAGAGCAGGGACTACTCATAATTGGATAGAAGACCTCTACGGTTCTGATTAGTGTCATCTGACCCAGGGAACTGGACAGCTGGCTGGCAGGACTTAAGCCTTGCCTGGCATTGAAGGTGCTCAGCCCTGAACTGCTACAATCACAGGAAAAAAGAAGGGACCTGTGTCTTTAGTCCCTGAAGGATGCAAGTGTGTACCATGGAATCATGGGAGGTGGTTAGATTAAATCTTGACTTGGAGGTGATTTCAGCATGCATAAGGTTCTCAGGCTCTACTGCCGGCTGTGGAGTACTGGATTTCTAACCACAAGATCAGTGGTTCATACCCACCAGTAGCTCTTCAGAAACCCTATTACAGAGTTGGAACCAACCCCATTGCTTTAACAAACTGCAAGCTTCTCCTGCTCCCCCAACCCCTCACCCTTGCACATGATAGAGAGGAGCAGAATGCTGGGAGGGGTTGAAAACAAGGGACCACAGAGTATTTGGAAGCAAGCAGGAAGGGCTACCTACTGTGGCAGCTGGAACAGAGACTCCAGCAAAATGATCCTGGTTGAGGAGGGCAGGTGGTGGGTGCAGTCCATTGCAAGAGTCTGAAGAGAGTGTGAGTGAAGTACCAGAACACGGCTAAGTGTCCCAGAATGCAGTTGTACCTGTCTCCAGATGCTGCAAGCCAACTTGCTGTCACCGTAAGGTCTAATCTGTGGCCTTGTAAATATCTGGTTGTGTTCCGTAGTCCACCAAAGCTGCAGCCGAGGGAGAACTTGAGGGGAGCCTGAGGCTAGTGTCTGCAGACAGTCTGCAAGGTCCCTGGTGTGATGTTGCATATGCCTCCTGAGCTTTAACCCCCTTTTCTTGTGAAAACACAAGTTAATATCCCTATTGGAAGGGCATGCAAATGCCATCTTACTTCTTTTCCAGAACAGCCTGGGTAGTTGTTTAACTCTAAATCTAATCCAAAGCCTTCATTTCCACCTGTGCCACTGTCCATCTGAAGCCGTCTGCGGACTAATGAGGATAATAGTTGGAGTGAATTAGCAAGTCTGGAGAGGAGAGGCCATCAGCAGAATGGCAAATTTAGGATCTTTAGAGACATCTGGTCAGCGCTGCTGCCTCGTGATTGACTGAGTGATTAATAATGGAAAGCTCTGACTTGAGTGCTTCCGTCCTCCCTCGCCCACTTCCCCAGCCTGGGCCAGTGTCTGCTCATCTGGCCAGAGGTCTTCCCAGCTGAGCACTGGAGGCATGTGGGTCCTCTTCTCTGACCTATGTTTGTGAGCTTAAAGTTTCAGCTTTTTCTTTACGTATCCAACTTATTGAGGAACCCTGGTAGTGTCGTGGGTCAAGCACTGGGTCACTAAATGTAAGGTTGGTGGTTCAAATCCTCTACCAGTCCACTCCTTGGGCGACAGATGAGATTTACCGTCCCTGAAACCCTAAGGAGCTGTTCTCTTTTGTCCTCTAGAGTCCACTTGACCACAGTTATTCAACATATCTGTACATTTTCCAGTTGATAACTCACTGAAAATGTTGCCAATTCCTTTCCACATTTGAGACCAGTCCATTCAACTTCATAAATGCTTACCTAGGGCCTACTGCAGCACCTCAGGGCTACTCTGGGCTTCCAGCTGATTGTTGTTATAGTTGTTAAGTACTATCAAGTTGGTTCCGACTCATAGCGATCCTGTATAGGATTTCCGAGGAGCAACTGGTGGGTTTGAACTGCCAACCTTGTGGTTCACGGGCCAGTGATTACATTTTGCAATTATAGCTCAAATACACGTAACAGTAGATGGTGTTTGAAGGGTTATGTCTCCACCAGTGAGCCCTCCAACCTCTAAAGTATGTGGGCCCCATGTCTCCAGACCCCTCTTTGACTTTGTGGTGGATTTTTCTCCAGGCTAATGCAGCTGGACAAGCACAGCCAGGCCACTGCCCAGCAGCTGGTACAGCTCCTCAATAAGCAGAACCAGCTTCTCCTGGAGAGACAGAGCCTGTCGGAGGAGGTACAACACCTGAGATCCCAGGTACACAACATCTTGGCATCAGGGGTAGTTCTAGAGGTGGAGCCAGGCCCATGAGAAGCACCCTGGGGTCTGCAAATGGGTCCTTTTCACATTCTTTTTTTCAGAGCTTTATCTTTAGAATAGCTAAATGTGCTAACATTTCCCAGTGTTCTGCTAATAAACTAGGAGAGATCTTTAGACTAAATCCTAAACCACCAGGCACAGTGGAGACACCAGAGAAGTGTGAGGCAGGGCTGTGTCATTTAAAGGGAGCTGAAGTCATCTGTCAGTTTGTCACACTGTGGTGGCTTGTGCGTAGCTATGAGGCTCGATACTCTGCCATCGGTATTTCAGATATCAGAAGGATTGCCAACGGTGGACAAGTTTCAGCAGAATTTACAGTCTTAGACAGTCTAGGAAGAAAGGCCTGGGATTCTACTTCCAAAGATCAATCAATGAGAACCCTTCAGATCACAACAGAATAAGTCTGATATAGTGCTAGAAGATGAGCCCCCTAAATTGATGTTGTTGTTGTTGTTAAGTGCCATTGAGTCGGTTCCAACCCCTAGCCACCCTGTATAGGGTTTCCGAGGAGTAGCTGCTGAGTTTGAACTGCCAATCTTGCCGTACAAACGGCTTTGCAGTCTGGTGCATTAACCCACAGCGCCACACCAGGGTTCCCTGAAGTTAATAGGCATTCACAAAACACAGTGGCCACAATAATGGACTCTTGGGATTGTTGTGTGTTAAAGCCGATTCAAAGGCAACTAATAACAACAAGGAAGTCAGGGATAGGGGTGCACTGTGGAAGGGTGGGAGGGGGCAAGAAGAGGGTGCTGCTGCATCAGGGGAGGATTCAGGGAGGAGGTAGGTGTTGGACTGCCCTTAAAGGTTGCAAAGCAATTGGATTGAACCAGGAAAGTGGTGTTTCCACTTAGGGAGAAACCATGAATAGGATGAGAATGAATCTTGTCTTAAACTAGCTGATTGTTGTTGTTAAGTGCCATTGAGTCGTTTCAACTCATAGCAAGGAGCGGCTGGTAGGTTTGAATCACTGGCCCTGTAGTTCAAACCAATGTTGCAGTCCAGTGCTTATCCAGGACTCCAAACTAGCCGGTAGTTGGGCTGATATTTTGTGTACTTTCAGAGCTCCTGGTTGCATGTTACATTTATGATGCTTTTATTTTCTCTGCTTTACTGATTGGTAAACTGAGGCTCAAACAGGTGTATACAGTTAGTAGGTAGGGAACATGTAAATGACTAAGTTGATGCCAGAGCCCAGGCTTTTGCTGTTCAGGTTAGGGATAATAAATTGTCCTGGTGAGTTTAGAGTATGGAATTAAAACCTTTTTTATGTGAAACAGCTCTATTCCTGTCAAAAAAAAAAAGCTGTGCTTTTTGCCACAGCAAGCGATTTGTTAGGATAATGAGGGGTCCGAGGCCGGGGCAGTGTTGGCTTTCATTAGGATTGAACTCAGGTATGTGAGTGCTGAGGAAGCCCTGCAGAAAATGCCTGGAATGATTCATGGGAAGATGCATCTGGAAATGACATTGATGAGAAATGGTCTGGCTCATTCTCTTTTCAAAAAACCCCATACCGACTAGATATAGGGGGACTTCAACATATTGACTTTTACCACCCAGCCTACCAGATCCCTGTCCAAAGTATTCATTCCTCTCACAAACAGGAACTGAGCACCTCCAGGGAGCCAGGCACTGATCTGGTCTTAGGGGGTGGGTCTTCTCCACCCCCTTCCCTCTGGTGGTTCTACATCTGCCCACAGGGAACAGTGCAGTACATCCAAGCACCACAGATCACCCACCCCTAGTCACCTGGGACAAGGAATAAATCCATGTGGCTTCCAGGGCGCCACCTCAGACATGCTGAATTAGCATTTCTGGGAGCAAGGCCCAGGAATCAGCATTTGAATCAGCGCCTCAGGGAATTCTAGAGGCCACTTCTGCTTGAGAAGCTCTGAAAGAACATAAAGTCATTCCACAGTGTTGTTGTGGGGCCCTGGGCAAGTCACTTAGGTCTCTTCTAAGCCTCCACTTGCTACATCTGCATTAGTGAGTGTTACATAGTATTGTTACAATCTGATTCAGTGCCATATTGGAAATGTTAAATGAGTGCAGCTGGGAGCCTCCGTGCATGGTGCAGGCTGAGGACGTGCCTGGGTTGTTTCGTTCTCTCCCTTCTCTCCTGAGGACAGAGCTCCTGTGGAGTCAGAGGTGAAGGAAGATGCCCCCTTCTCCCTCCCCTTGTGCTCAGGTGCCCACTCTCCCAGCCCCCAACTCCACCTGTGAGGGTCCTGCTTAGGTGAGAGCCCAGACTGTGCGGGCAGTGCTGCCGAAGGGCCCCGGGTAGAGCGGCTGAGTCAGCCCTGGTCAGGGGGTCTCAGGCTGGGACTCTGACTCATGACATGACTACACCTGTGGGCCTCCAGGAGCCATGACCTCCTTCAGAATTAGCATTGTGGCCATCTTATGCGCTCACGCATGCGTGCACCCATGGCACATGGCAGTCTCTTCTCAGTTCTGCACTCCATCGTTGTAATGATGGAGTGGGGTTTACCTTTTAACTCCCCATCTGCCCACTTTCCAGCATACTCGGATCTTAACAGGAGCCATCAATGCTGAGAAACCTTCCCAGGGCTTCAAAAATCTGGTAATTGCCAAATGAATTGCAAATTTTTCATAAAATACATTTAAAAAAAAAAAATCCTCAGGAAAACTCACAAGTCTTTCTTCCCTTGCCTGAGGGAACAGAAGTGGTCTAACTGTCCTGTGCTATCTGATACTGGCCCATCTGGCTGTGTCTAAAGGGACCCTGAGTTTCAAATATTACATTTGGAGTTGTTTAAATATGAAGACGACAAAAGAAATTTGGTAGAGAAAATGTTGGCTTTCTGTGACAAACACTAGTATTCAAAGAGGAGGCAGGGATCCAGGTTTGCAAGCTCTTTGCTGAATATCTAAACCAATAGCCCGTTCATCCTTCCAACCCAGAGCTGCAATAGAGTCTACTGGGAGTGGTCGGTGAGCTGGAGCCTCTAGGATGCATTTTTGCTACTGAGTGAATGTGAACTGTGAGTTTAAGCTCCAAATGAACCCTTGTGGTGAGTGTTGCGCTGTTTGACGTGGAGTTGGTATCTGGGAGTCCATTGCCTCGGGGGCCTCGGGTGACAAGCCATACTCACTGCTTTTCTGAACTGTCATCCATCCGGTATAGCTTTCAGGCATCTGTTATTGGAGCTGCCCTCAGCTCTGGCTTAGGGATGGTTTACCTAAAACCTCCTCCCACTTTCTGCGTCTGGGTGAATTAGGCATAGTAAATTAATTGTGCATGTCAAACTTAAAAATCTCTGGTCATCCCAGGCCCAAAGGAGAATGGAGAGTTTGTAGACTGAGCAGCTGTTCGAAGCTGAGTTCGTTTCTTCCGATATACTCTCTGGGGCTGAGCCCCCTTGAACCCCACTCAGCTGTCAGTTCTGTGGCATGAAGGGTCGAGCCTGCTTACTTGGCTTTATTATTCTAGATTGTTTCTTCTTACATTCTGAAACTTGAACAACAGAGGGAGTAGTCACAACTCTGTTACAGCCATGAGAATTCCCTTTCCCCTTCCGCAGCATGACTGGTGAGAATGGGCTGGACCCGTGGACTGACCAGTGGGCATGGCTTGGCTACCAACCGCTATGCTCAAGGCTTGCGCTTTAGTTTGTTCTTATTTTATGGTTGAATAAAGACAATCAATGGCTTTCTTAATCTCCTGCCTCACTCTGAAGGAAAAAGAAATGTCTCACAAAATAGCTTTCAAATCTTTATGAAATGACTGGAGGAGAAATAGAGATGTTAACAAACTGACTCAGATCTACCCCAAACCTACTCCTCCTACATCCCCAGACTGGTCATGTCTCCTCTGTCTTGAGTTTGAGGGCTAGGTGGAACACTAACACTCTCATGTCTTCTTAGGATGCTGAGGAGGGGGTGTGGGGATTGGGCGGTGGTGGTGTGAAGGGGGGCCAGGGGAGCTTAGTCAAGGACTGACAGGTGGGAGGAGGGTTGGGGGTTTGTAAGCCAGAGCCTGCAGGCTAGAACATCTGGCCAGGAAGGGTGGAGCCAGCTTGAGGAAGGTGGATCAGAATGATCTGCACATGGAGGGTTTTCTAACACAACATGACGGCTTTATTTGTTTCTATATGTACTTGGTAATGAATATGGTTTCCACTTGTTTGCCCTGTCTAGTAGCCATCATCCTAAGCGGGCTGTCTGGCTCTGTTCTCAGTGTTCAGCCTGGGAAGTGATTCCTGATTAGCCCCTCCATATGAATCACTTTCAGAGTTTAGAAACAGTCTGTAACTGACTTATCAATGGTTAATCAGTTGGACCTATGACTTTTAAGCATTCTTGGCAGTGAATTTCCTTTCTAATTTGATTTAAACTTGTGCGTAGACCCAGCAACCATATGTGATTATATTCAAGATTGTTGACATCTCATTACACCAAAAGACTCAGAGAATAGAGCTGAAAACAAGAACTAGAAGCAAAGACACAGGGGTGATCAAGGGAGGAAAGGCCGGTGGGTAACCGGAAGCAAAGAGAGAAACAAGGCAGTGGATGCCTGACAGCTCAAGAGAGGGCAGTGGGCCCAGGAGGAGCTGAGGAGGATGAGTCACTGCGACCCACCAGGCTGGGACTTGGAGGTGTTCGCATGATTCGCTGTGGTCCTTCCTAAGCCCTGGGTTCTTCACCCAGCTGACTTCGGAGCTTTCCCAAAGTTAGCTACCTGCAAGACAGATGGTGCTTGAATAGAACAGTAAATACACTGAATAAAATAAATTAAAAAGCCTCCTCTTGAACCAAGAATTTTTGGAAAGAATTCTAAATAGATGAAAACAAACAATTTGATTTCAACCAAATTGTTGTTTTTTTGTTTTTATCCTGATTTTCACCCGAATTGTCAGTCTCAAAAATAAACACTGATACATTCCCAGAAAATATTTTTCAAATAAAAACTGACTCTGTTAAAGTTTGCCCTGATTCTTTCAAAACTGTGTATAAGACACTGTCAACCAAAGTGACTTGCATATTTTTTAAATAAGCTTGAACATATGCAGCTAAAATGTCATTAACTCCCTGCTGCCTGAGTGTTTCTACAGAATGACATAAGACCCTGGAACGGCATTTCTAACATGACCCTCAGAGACATGTCCCCATGCAGCTCAGATAGTGCACAGTTTAACGTGTGTGTGTCTCAACCGAGGGCTCAGTGCATAATATTGACAAGCACATAGGGCTTCATTTAAGCCAAACTTGTTCTTCCTTTAACAGTTCATTTTGTCCAAGAGTGAATAATTTCAGAATAGGAATCATGGAAGAAAAATAAATTGAATTTTATATTGCTTTAGATACATTTACTCCACTTATTGCTTCTCAAGTCAGGCATTACATTTTGCTATATAAATTCACAATCAAGATTTTAAAGGGAGCTAAATATTTTAATCCAATTAGACAAGTGAACAAAACACTGAATATTACATGTAGTGTAGATAAGTGGTTCTTGCCTTTAAAAGACTGTAATTCCGTCACATTACAACCCCAAATGTCAATGTTGTCTTTATTTTTAACGCTTTCAAACACGAGGCAGCCAGAGGCTCCACTCTGTGCTGTTGGTGACACTGTGTGTCCTTTGGGAATTCATAAGATCTATTTACCATGGAAACGTGGTTCATGCACAACACAGACACCTGCCCATGTGCACAGGACATTCTCATGACATGTGATTTGAGAAAGCTGGAGGATTACAAACTTGGGTTTCCAGGAGTTGCAGAAGGAATGCTTGTGTCTGCGTGCACGCTGGGAAGGAGGGAAGCTTGGCAAATATCAGACTTCCTATGTGCAGGGGCTGTGTCCTCCTCTGAGGGGAGTCCCAAGTCCAATGGAAATGCTATTTGACTGAGAGCTAGAGAATCATCCTTGTTTAACTTATTGCCTGGGAGGGAGCCTTGTCTGAGCCTACCTTTCAATTCCTAGGTTTCTGAGGTTCTCTTGCTTTCCTGGATCCCAAGGCTGCCCCGCCAGGCCCCCTGGTCCAGTGAAACCAGGCTTTGAACTGTAAATGCGCAGAGCTTCCATTGTCAGATGCGGCCTGGTAGTTAGGGAAAGAATGCATTGCTGGGTGTGCGGTGACCTTGCCCTGAACTCCTGTCCCACTCTGCAGCTGGCAATAGCCAGATTCCCAGAAAGGCATGGAGGCTACCCCAGGCCAGGGGAGGGTGGGGAGTTCCGCTCTGCTGCAGGGTCTGGTACTGTGCTGGGAGCAAGGCTGGGGCCCTCTCCAAGGAGAGTGTGCATGTTTAAGGCTACATATCACAAAGGCCTACAGGAGGACTGTTACGGTGCCTGTCTCTGAATCAAATCAGTGACGACCCATAGTTCACTTGGCTTGCTGATTGGGTTGTTTCCCAGTTTGACCTGCACTTAATTCCACAAAGATGGAATCTGGCTGCTTAGGTCTCTTTCACTCGGTCTGGGAAGGAAAACACATCTCTACTAGAAAAATTCCATGGGTCACAGGCTGTGTGAGGGGAAGATATCCCAATGGGTGAGGAAGCTGGCACTCTCCCAGGGGGGCTCACCAGAGTCCATTGTGGTCTGGAACTGGCCCTTGCTGGCAGAACTGGAGGGCAGTATCCCTGGCTCCTAGACTGTGAGCAGGGCCACAGGGACAGTACTGGTAGCTCTGTACCCTTAGTGCATGACTGGGGCATGTTCACATGGTGGCGGGAGGAGGGACTCTGCCCTTTTTAGTTCAAAAGGGGTGCTTTATTGCCAGAGGAACAAGGAGCATGACTTTTTCTTTATTTTTTGAAACCTGGCTACACAGACAGAAAATGTGCAAAGGAACGAAGTAGAGAACAAGATAGTGTCCCTGGGTAGTGCCAATGGTTAAGTGCTCCACTACTCACTAAAAGGTTGGCAGTTCAAAACCCACCCCAAAGTGCATTGCAGAAAGGCCTGGAGATCTCCTTGAAAATATTATTTGTTAAATGCTATCGAGTCAGTTCTGACTCATAGTAACCCTGTATAGAGTTTCCAAGGAGCAGGTGGTGGGTTTGAACTGCCGACCTTGTGGTTTACAGGACAGTGCAGATCCTCCTGTGTCACACCGATGAAAATACTATAGGGCAGTTCTATTCTCCATAGACAGGGTTGCCATGAGTTGCAGTGGACTCAGAGGCAACTGGTTTGTTTTTCTGTTTTGTTTGTTTGTTTAGAAACCAGAAGAAGGGGTACATTCCATTTGGAAGTGCTGCTAAGAGGCTGGGGTGGAGAGGCACTGGAGCAGGGCCATGTGGGCAGGCAGGTCAGGCCTGAGGCTGCTCGCTCTCCTGCAGGGGTGAACTGGTGCCACAGGATCGCCTTTTAGGCCTGCATGGGAACAAAGCAGAAGAAAAGGCTCAACCCCACAGAGTGGTTGCCTGGGGAACAATTCAGGTCACCCAGAGCAACTCATTTTTTTAAATTCTGAATTTAAAGTCAAACTTCAGGAATAAATTAGACACAAAAGTCTGGGTTTATGGAGAGATAGCCCTGTTAGGAATTAAATGAGAACAAAGAAAATGGGTTAGCAATGGTGGGCTTGCAGATGGGAAGTGCTGATGTCATCTGTAGACAGTGTTTTAGCAGAGCAGCTGCCAGGGTGCCTGCCAGTCCTCTTGTGATCTGAGAGTACCAGGCAACTGCAGATGTGGCTACTCCCCCCTGGGGCCCACAACACTCAAAAGCATAAAGATGAAAGACGGGGAGATGGTGGCTGAGGGTGCACTCTGCATTCAGACTGGCTATTGTGCATGTGCACACCCCCCTTCTGTGGAGCAAGACACTGGGAATAGCAATTTTCTGGGAATAGGCATCACTTATATCCCAAATGGGAGCATGGTGGCTCCATACAATAAGCACTGGACTGCAAACCACAAGGTGCCAGGTTCGAGCCCGCCAGCTGCTCCGTGAGAGAACTATGAGGCTTTCAGCTACCCATAAAGATTTAAAGCCTCGGAAACCCTATGCTGGGTCGCTATGAGTTGGTACTTAATAATAACAATATCCCTGAGTAACCCACCCGCTGCTCCTTGGAAACCCTATCCAAGTCGCTATGACTCGGAACCGACTTGACAGCTCTAAACATTAATACCCCTAAGAAGTAAAGCCAGACAACTTCTCGGTCACAAGCCAGACTTTGGCAGTGACTGAAATGTTCATCATCTCTGGATAAACTGTAGGTTCAAAGTTTGGTTAATTTTTCTTTTCAAATATGCCTACTGTGTTTATGCTTATCCTTGTATCCAAAGACATCCTTGAATTGTAAGGCAGGAAAATAGGACTGGGTTTCCGGACAGCTGACCTAAATGGCCAACCTGGGGTGCAGGGCAGGCTACTGGCATGGATTAGCCAATAGACTTTATATAGAGACCATGTTTGATGGCAGCAGCTTTCTGCTATGGCAGGGATCTAGGGCAGAGCAGACACCCTGTGACTGGCAGAGAATGGTCCAGAGAACAGAAGCCCCTTGGGGCTCAAAGGGAGGGTCAGCCCACCTTCCCAGCACACATCACAGCACATAGTCACCCACCCGGGAGCGTGGCCTCTTGCTGCAGCCCAAGATGGGGCAACATACAGAATATTCTAAGTACAGGCCGAGTCCCTCCAGTCATGATTGGGGTTGCACATACTGGGAGATGTGCTTTAAGTAGAAACATGACCTTTCCTTCTTTTTTTAAAAAATGGCAACAGCTAGGTTTTCATGTAGAAGGGAACTGCAAAAAGTGCGTGGAAAATTCCATTATCTTTCAATTCCAGTTTTCCACAAATGTTTTATAGCCCCTGGTTTTAATCATTGTTCTCTCTGGGAAACCCTACATCATCATGGCTTACACTGGGGAGATAGGTGTCTGTCCTCTGAGTTCTACCTTGTAGTCAGTGGAACACTACTTCTCTTTCTGGAAAGTGATTCCCAGCTCAGCAGAGAACAACCTGGCCCCTAACCCACCTGCTGAAGTGAACACAGGGACTGGGTGGCAATCACCTGACCGCTCCTCTCATTATCTTTCCCTTGTACCAGATGATAGGCACTCAGTAACTTTCTGTGGTCTAGAACTAGTTCCAATGGTTGTTGACATAGCTTCTGTCAACATCAAAAGTAACCAGAATAGCCACATCAGCAAAGGCAAGTAAAAGGACTGCATACAGCCCTCTAATTTTTCTGAGCTTGTTTGGAAACACAAACATGTACACTAAATTCCCTCTTCCAGTAAATAGGTTTTTGTATAAAAATGTTTTTATATGTGACAGCGACGTGTTTGCAGCTAAAGGTTTGGTGATCCCAGTTTGGTATGGCTTCCCCAGGGATCTCCTTGAGGCCCTCAGCCCATGCGGTGCTTTTGTTCCAGCTTCAGTGGCTGTACAGCTGAAACAATGTCCAGAAAAGAGATTCCGGCACAAAGGAGCCTCTCCTTTCCTGGAGAAGCAAAGCCTCTGGCCACGAGCTAACATCACGCTCCTTATTTAAAGGGCACACCAATGTCTGAACTGTGGGTCTTTACAGATTTAAACCATTAAAGCAAAACCATGACCATTATACTAATATGTGACAAGGACGATGATCTATGGTCATTATGAGGCACACAATTTTCAAACCACTGTCTTCTTATGCTTCCACATTTTTAGCAACAAGCCATTAAGAGGCGACTAGGCCAGTAATGGGAACACAAGTCACACGGAAGAACATGATGTATTTAAATTTATTTATTTTTTTCAGTTACCCAGCATGCCAAAATCTGATTGCTGACCTGGATGAAACAATTATTTACAAAGAGAGATTTACAGATGTCTCTTTCAATACACCACAACCTGCCCTGACCTCCCAGTGCGTGCTGCAGCAGACTGTGGGCGTCTAGCCCACCTGGTCCCCGGCTGCGGCCACACTACCTACAACAGGGCTGGAGCTGACGCTGGACGTTCAGTGACGTGTTATCTCTTTGTGGATGTTTTCAGAAATGATTTGCAGGTTATGATACTTTTAAAATCTCATTTGTATGCTATTATACATAATAATTTCAATAAATGAATTTTTTAAAGATGAATTACGTTGGTTTTTAACCTTGTAGTGATAAGCAACAAAACACACCAAAAAAGGCACATAGTTTATTCAGGTCAAAGTGTAGTAAGAACCAAATCAACTTTTTTTCCTGCCTAAATGAATGAATTTCTTTAATAAGGATCAGCACACCTGGTTTCTGTGAGAGGAGGGTTAAAGGTGTCCCAACTGTCCAACTTCTCCAAACTGCTGTATCACTCACTCCGCTCATCTCTAACACCAACTACGCCGCTCCCTCAGTACCCTCCCTCCAGTCCTTGGGCGCCATCATTCACGGCAATGTGTCACAAAACTCATGAACTGTATTTTTAATTAACTGGTTACTAGGGACGTCACAGTACAGCTCAGGATACAATTCTTGATCAGGGCAGCTGCTGCTTTACTTTTGCTGCTGGACCCTCCTGCTTAAGGCCGTCTCAGGCAGATGTTACAATTCTTAACTGCGTGAGTCAAGAAGCCCCTCCACATCGTTTTGTGCCCACCTCCTGGTTCCTGTCTTCCCCTTGCATCTTTTGCTGTCTTCGTGTTACAGCCCCTCCCTACCTTCCTTTAAGCCTAGTGGGATCACAAAACTGACCATGCCTCTTGTTAGGGTTCCATACACGTTTATTCATATGGTCCCATCCCCCAAAGGGGTTTCATGCACCTTATTTGCCTTAGCAGCAAACTGTCCAGTGTCCTTGGTAGGCCGTTTGCACCCTATTTGCATCCTGATGCGGTGCTTTAGGTTATTGTGCTGGACTACAAAGTTGGTTTGAACTGCAAACTCATCAGCCGCTCCTTGGAAACCCTCTACAAACCCTACATGAGTTGAAGAGTTGGAACCGACTTGATGGCACTTAAGAACAAGCCCCCAGTCACTGTGTGGGAGTCACAAAGACGATTGCTTAGAAGGGCTGTACTCACTATACCTTGCTGCCATTCATTTTGCTTTTCCTCCTGTTAATTTATCATCCTTCAATTTGATTTGCTTTTAATCAACATCCCGCAAGACTCCACTGCTCTTTATTATCCTACGAGAAAGTGCACAATAAGGAGATACCAGGAAGCACTAGGCATTATTCCCTGTTCCATTATCAAAAAAAGAAAAAAAAAAGTACTTTGGGCTCACTTGTATTAGATTTCTTCTTCAATATGCAGTATTTGAGAAGAGCCTAAAAACCTGTACTTAATGAAATTAGAAAATTTAACTGAAGAATATATCAAAGATCTGTATACATATATTTCTACTATACATAGTAAATCCCACAAGTGCTGTTAAGTAATAAAAGCAGACACCGACAATGTGTTGTCTCTGCGAATGGCAGGACAGCACCCAAGGCGAGGCCGCTGTGAGAGCGTGTCACTGGCTGCGGTCAGTACCATCACCATCATCAGTAGGATTATTTCGACAGATCCGATGTTACCATATGCTCAGCCTGGCCCCTCAAACTCCATGTGGCTTAGGCTCGGGAGGCAGTGGCGTGATAAACAGAGCCCACTTGAGTCTGGAGAGCATGGAAAAGGGTCAAGCCTGAAACAGTAGAACTTCTATTCAGACTCAGACATTTTTTACTTCATCAAATGTGCTAGACATAAAGACTGTCACAGAAGATATTTTAAATGCCCTTAATTCTACTTTAGAAACACCATGAATAAATTACACAATATTTTAAAAATAGCACCATTAAAAGAATTATAGAGGTCACGTTACATTAGCCTCCTGGAACTGTCCACCCCAGTGGTTCTGAGAGAGGAACAAATGAAGAATGCCCTCAGATCTGGCACATGCCTGACTAACTCTGGTCCCCAAAGCGATTACTTCATCTGCCTTAGTCACAGGAGTGAAGCCAAGTTTCTAAAATAGTAGGTTACATCGGTATATGAGGTAAAATCAGAAAAAGTCCCCATCCAAAAGGATTCTAGTCCACTCTCCTTACCTGTCTAATTCCCATGTCTAAGTCTGATAATTTACCATGAAATAAAAAAAAACCAAACGCTATTAAGGAAGTGTGTAGATCAGTTCCTTATCAGGAAGACATGATTGATGCCCTACACTCCCTAAGAATTCTGGTTAAGGTGATTTGATGTGAGGATTATTACTTCCAAGGATACCTCTTCACTCCCTAGCTTCATAGACAATCTATCCAAAAGCCAGTGTAGAGAGGTTGGGAAGTCGCCCTTGATGATCAAAACGTGTACCACCACACTAGTGGCAACTGCACTGAAGTGATAATCCTGTGAGTGTACATAGTTTCCTATCTCAGCTTACAGAGGTTAGGTTAATACCAGGTGGAGTTAAGAACATTCTTTTCAGTAAAGAATAGAATTTACTTTTCTGTTATTACAGAACCACGTCCAACAACAATAAACAGAGAAATAGCAGATTGACATAGTGCTTTATTTCAGCTGTCTGTACGAAGGAAAATAATGTGCATCCCTATCATATACGTGTAAAAATACTAAGGATGTACAGTGTACAAAAAACAGTTTCTTGTAGTTAATTCACATCCTTGTGGGTCATATACTTAAGGAAATAAACAATTTTAGTATGACCAACGGTAAAAGTAATACAGATTCTTGGGTTCATAGTTGCATCTGCTTAAAATCCTTAACCAGATGACTAGATCTTGCACGGATCCTAATGAAAGAACTAGCAAGGTCAAGAAATGTCACAAACTATAAAGCTACAGAGAGGTAACTCAATTACCAATTTAGAGGATTTCTTTTTATTTAAATAAATACTTTACATTTCATGCTTGCCTGTAGTGCACTACCAGGATGAAGATAAGGAAATTCTACTGTAGACAGTACAAACAGTAGCAGCAAAGTGTGTACGTTGAGGTGTAATATATAGACCCTGCAGTTAGTAAGGAAGGACCTTACCTTTTGTACTCTAGGAGAAGCAAGTGGCCCCTGCAAGAACAGTCAGCTTGAAGAAGCTGGATATCAGCTATGGTAAATGGAAAACAATACTGGAATAACGCTACGTAATTAGTGTAGAAAGCAAAGCTGTGAGCAACCCTTGCTGAAAATCCAAGCAGAAATGGCCAGTTCCCCCAAGACGGCTGTGTGACTACAAGAGGGTGAACTTAACAAACGTTAGGACAAGCTGGAGTCCACATTCTGATGGAATGATTCCAGGCTTCAGGCCTTTCCACCTTCCATAATCCACAACTACAGTTAGGGGCAAATACAAGGGAACTTTTCCAAAATCTTCCTCCCTCTACACATATTATAGTTTTTCTATTATTCCTTCACAATGGCCGATTGAGATCTGAGAGTGAAAGTAAGGGAGTCTCAGAATCTAAGTCAAGTGAGCACGGTGTGGTGCTCACAGCTCTTTGAAGGGACAAGTTCCTGAATCCGGGGCATTAGCTGGGGATTGAGAGCCAGTGAGGAGTGGCCAGCCTGGGACCCTATCGGTGCCAGTCCTTAATCTTTAGGAAGGTGTCCTTCGCCGGGGTCATGGAATCACCCTAAGACTTAAAAACCAAAACCAAACAAAACAAAAACCCAGCTCTGTGCTCAGTGTTCCACTTTCCCTGCAGGGGAACCAATGCTCCATCAGCCAGTCTCAGCTCTCCTGTCATCCTCTGACCTCTTTCTTGTATTATAGATGCAAAACAACTTACAGGACACCCCTTCTAGTCTACTTTCTTGTGAAATAGTCAACATAATCCCAAATTTCAAGAAAAAAAAAAAAGAAGTTGAGCTGTATGTGTAAGCGTGAACTATCACTTACTGAAACTTCTCACTCAATATTAAGGATGAACTTCACTCAGATAAAAATATGAAAAATCAGGACAAAATCTATGTCGGAATATGTCTTAGCTGCCTTAATAAAATGCCCTTTAATCCCCGTCAGTCCCAGTGGCCCGCCCACCGCCAGCAGTGGCTTCTTATCGATAAATCCACACTTCCAGCATCAAGAGGCTAAGACATCTGCATATGAATATGATTCATCCTACTTTAAAAGTCACTTGCTCTTTCCTACAATGCAATCCTAATAGTCTGCAATGCTGTAGTCTTCCATTTTGGGAGCTGTCAGATAGTTTAACTAAAATACATTTCCATGATCACTCCAGGGAGTCCAAGTTGCCACCTGCTTGCTGCAAGAATGGCCCCCCAGCCCCGTGGACTTCATAGGCTGCTTTGGAAAATGTCAGCTCCTAGCACCAAAGGGTTTAATCTGAAGATCATCATTAATGAAGGAGAAGAAAGATGAGGTTTGCATACATGTCCCCATTCAGTGAGAAATGTTGGAGCTGGGGAACATGAGTATATACAGAAAAAGAAAAAGCTGGAAGTGTTCTTTTTTGTTTTGTTTTGTTTTCCCCTGATGGCTTTAATTCAGTGATAAGTGTACCATGATCAGAATGAACACACCAGGTTCTAATCCTTACTGCCTACTTGGTAAATATTCGAGACGTGTTCATTGTGCCAGGTAAAGTTCGGTTCTCATTATCCCTCAGGTCTCAGTTTTCTTCATCACACAGTGCTGCCAGGCCTTCATAATGTATCCGTTGGCAAATGAGCACACATCAACATCCATTTGTTTCACTCACCCCTTGGCATGGGTCATTGGTGATTTTCAGCACCAAAGGGTTAATTAAATGACAGCATCTCTTCTCCCAAAGATTTCTAATTTCTAACCAATATGTATAATATCAGAGCCTTATCAAGATTAAAAAAAAATACAGGAGAAAAAGTGCACGATTCTCATTGGCTTGTACAATCCTTGCACATGGGCTGAAATAAGCTGCATGCTGGCTACCTTGAGTAAGCTGGAGCTGCATTTGCTAGCGTGACATACAATCCCCATCACTAAAAAATAAATACTACCACAACATAAACAAAAAGATAGTCAAAAAAGGATAGTCAAAAGTTTTAACGTCTTAGAAAAAAAGAGATTCATGTAAAACTAAACAGAAAATCAAAACAAATAAGGCCAACACCTGTTTACCTTGGTGTACAAATTTTGGTGAAAAGCAGGATCATTATATCTGTCTACATTCTTCAGCCATCAGAGGTGATAAATATCAAGAAGGAAGAAAAGTTTCCGAGCACAGGGGAGAAAATGTTCTCAGGTATGAACTGTATCAGAGACCTCTCCGTGACCTTAATTCTGGTCTGCATGAGCCTTCATTTCTTGGTAGGACAACGTTCGTTTGTCCACAACTGCCCATGAAGTCTGGATGTCCATGTGTGATACAGGTTTCCTCTGTAGTAATTCAACAGGAATTAAAAATATATATATATGTCTGTGTATATATACATATATATATATAGATTTATCAACAGTTGTTCACTTCTTAAGCACTGATTAAGGAATTACAATCAGATCATAGTGATCTATCCCTACAGATTTGCTTCATTAACACTCTGCATATGCATATCACCACCCTTCCCCAATTGCTTAGAATCATACACTAAATCTTCTTAGTTTGATTAGTTTTAGATTTCTCTTATAGAAAGTTTAAAAATGTACCTAAAATCAGTATCTCTCTCAGCCTTCACTATTAGGGAAAAGAAAAACTAAATGATCTGAAAATGACAATGGGTGCACAAATCGACAATGATGGACTCATGACTTCCAAAGACTGTAAAATTACCTCTTAAAGTTGCTATAATAGTTAAGACAGTAGCAGCAACAGCATGAGACCTTAGACTGAGATACAATTTCATGCAAAAACAAAAAGTTGAGTGTGTTTGCATATATGTGGTGTTTTCATGTGGGTGAAAAAAGGTGGTCAGGGGTGAAGACCTCTGATTGGTCTGGGGCATCTGAAGGTGCTCCTGCTCTCTGTAAGAGCCAGGATTGGTGGTGATGTCCGGGAATCCTTTTCAGTCGTAAATCTAAGATGCCAGTAAAGTAGCAGAATGAAATGGGATTATTCGCGTCCACTTGCAGAGTAGGAAAACTGAGGGAAATGTGGCCGTCGCTCATTGTCCATGCAGTCCATGCCATCTTCATCATCTGTGGACAGGAAACAGCTACTTTAATTTGACATTTATTTAGGTCTATATTTTTCTAACAACTAGCGTAAGAAAGATTAATAGTGGCAATAGCGCCCATAAACTTGTGTTTATCAATCGAAATATGCAGCAATTACATTTTAAAATTTTTCTAATTTTTATAAACATGTAATCTTTGAGAAAAATAGCACTATCAAATCATTGCTTTCAAGACACTAAAATTTCAAGTCTTAATGAAATGGGGGAAAATAAATAATTGAAGAAAATAAGATTTTATTATAAGAAGGAACAAAACATCTCCAACAACTTTTAACTTTATGGAACAACAATTTATTAAAATTACAGAAGTCACAAATGCCAAGGCACCCGAAGTGTGAAATGTTTCCCAATGCTTTCATTTCGTGGTGCTATAGATACAAATCAAGGTGCTTAGGACCCCATTTAATTTGTGTCCTTGGACTGTGTTTTGTTTTGTGGGTTTTTTTTTTTTTTCGGATTTTACAGCCTACTGTCTTACATTCCTGGTGTGGTAGGAATGGAGTGCAGGATCAGCACTGTACTGCACTGCAAACTACAAGGTCGGCAGTTCAAACTCACCAGCAGCTCCTTGGAAGCCCTATACAGAGTCACTGTTGAGTTGGAACTGACTCGATAGCACTTAACAACATCAATTCAATATCTAATGTCTGTTTTAACTCCCTGTTACCAATTTTCTTAAAATAAAACTTAAAGCAGGGATAGAGGCTAAGTAAAAGAGGGAGTGATGTCAGCATCCAAGTACTCAGTTTAACAGGAAACAAAGAAGAAGACGACTTGAGGGGTTGAAAGAGAATGTTCCCAATGAAACTGGCTAGCTGGCTCCTCCTGTTCATTTTTTCTGTTTTCCTGCAGTTTAAAGATTACACATGATAGCCCGACCTTTCACAACAATTCTGCTGATTAATATCTTGCACTGTCAGGATGCCTTCCTTATATGTGGTCATTTGTTCAGTCCCTCGTCAACAAGGGCTCCTTGGACACAGCTCTGAGCAAAGCCCCTGCTGCCCCCCCCCCCCGCCCCAGGGCACACGTCCTCCTGTGGAGGGCCTCCTTCATACATCTCTCCTGTTCTACTCCAAGCTCATTGAAGTGTATGCTGTCTTTCAAATTCCTAACCTTCTTTTCTTCAAGCAAAAACTAAAAAATTCCAGTTCCTCTTGTATATCCAGGAAATATGAAAGTAAAAAAATTATTGCTACTAGGATTCCAGCTGATAAAATGCAATTTTATTCCAAACAAAACATATTTAACCATGTCTCTGTGATCAGTGCTAGTATGGCGCTATGGGTTTAATACTCTGGAATGCAAGTTTGGTTTGAACTGAAAAGGTTGGCGGTTCAAGCTCACCAGGCACTCCCTGGAAATCCTATACAGAATCGCTATGAGTCAGAACCAACTCGACGGCACTTAACAACAACAGTAACTGTGATCCGTGGATGGCTCCAGTTCTCTCAGTTATGCATATGTCTTATTCCCTAAAGGTGCCTTCAAAAAAGGTTTAATCAAAACACTGACTTCTCAGGGGATCTGCTGGGCCAGGCAAATTCAAGGCAGGAGAGTTAGCTGAGCAAGTATGGTGAGTCTTTTAGGACTCCCAAGGGGTCATACCTTGATAGATATTTTTTGATGGACACAGGATAATCATGGGGGCTTATTCAGAAAGAGTCTTAAGAAAATTGAAAACACCATTGGTGAGGAAAAGGCCAGTAAGTTGCATTGAGGAAAAGTTTTCCATTCCCATAATACACCAATGCACCTGCTTTTCCTTCGAGGTAGCAAGGGTGGTTCTAAAACAATTACATTAGGAAACCTTACTGTATCTACCCTCCAGCCCCAGTTTTTCCCCTTCAGACTTATTTATGTTCCTAAAACTCAATTATGTTCCTAAAACCAAATTGAAAAGAAACATGATTCAAGTCTCTCAAGGATGCTAAGATTGCCATTTTGATAAGGTGTAAATCATAGTGCAGAATTCTTTGTGGAAAGATTCTTGTTGTAAAGTGCCGTGGAGTTTCTGTGACCCTGTAGAGGGTTTCCAAGAGCAGAACACCTCATCTTCCTCCCACAGAGCGACTAGTGGATTTGAACTGCTAAAACCAATGCTCATCCTTCAGTGCCAACAGAACTCCATGGAGATAATCACCTTCAGAAGTGTATACATGTAAATAGAGAATATACCAAGAAAAAAATAGCTTCATATTTTGATATTTTTAACAAAAATGTCTATGATTTTATAAAAATACTCCTCGATGTATCCTTGTACATTATAAATATTTTAATTTTTCAGCTTCTCCATTGAGCATCAATCTCATGCAAAGGGAGAAAAAAAATGCGGGCCAGACGTGGCTCTACTGTAATGGTCCTGACATACAGCAAAGGGCAGTATAAGAAATGGACATTTATTTTATATTATTTTCTCTCATCATTGTTCTTTTGCTATTCTATGCTTAATATGAAAGTTTCTAAGAAACATGATGAAATTAAAACTATAGATTCTGTGCCCTCTAATACATTATAAAATAGCACTGAAGCAGGTGAGCATAAAGCATTCTGAGCATCTGCGGCTTCCTGCTCCTTCTGAATCACTGAGCTCTCTCCTCTACATGCAGACCACAGCAATGGCAGTGTATCTTGATCGTATTGAGTTTTAGGGAAATCTCTGTCTCATTACTGGTTATCTTTTAGATCAAATACCTTCCCCAGTATTTTTAGCTACACCAAAGGTGGTAAGAGGTGGGGAAGGGTGGAATATCAGTTGTTGAGTCACAGCATATAAAAATTCTCTAGAAATCTAGAAAAGGCAGCTCAAGTCTTTAATGTTCAGATTCTGACATGTGTCAATTACATTTAAAGAAACAGTTTTCCCCATTAACAGCTTTGTTTTGTTGAGTGTGTTTCTGTAATGCAAACGTGGACAGTGCATGTGGGGAACCTGGTGCTGGTTCTTGTTGTGGGTCAGCCAGCGGGAGGGACGCTGCCCAGGCCCCTGGTCATGGCCTGGCCCTCAGCCCAGCCAGCCTCTTGGCAGGGGCAGTATTTTGGATTTCCTTTAGGAGGAGGAGTATTGATTACTTTAAGGCAGCTGAAAATTAAGTGTTTTCATACTGTCAGCAACAAATTAATCACATAACTGAATATTTTTAAAAATCTAAATTCATAAACATTTGAAGACCCCACACCTTGATATTTTTTTTTCAAAGCCAATATATCATTCTGTCACTTTAGCTCTCTGCTTTTATTTCTTTTTTTCTCAATTATAATGAGGGCTAAAAATAGCATCCTTATCCAAAATGTCCCCATGCTCCTGCTAGAGGCACTGGGACAGGTCCCCTGCAAGTTCCTCTGGGCCACAGGCCCCCAGAAGATCAGGGTGGGGGGTGACTATTGTGAGTGACACGTGAGTCTGCGTGGGGGACCGGAGCACATCACACCCATCACCATCCCTGCTCAGGAAGGATGCTCACAGAGAACAGTGGTGACAATGAAGAGAACGCTGTTCAAAACATATCTGGAAAAAGAAAACACTATGCCTGAACCCCCCAGTCAAGTAGCATCAATTATCCACTTTCCTTAGCACATTTAACAAATTGTAATTACATGGCAGTAAAGCTACCAGATCTCAAAGAAATCCTATTTTTCTGTAAGAGGAAGGCAGAGGACCATTAATGGATATAACACAACATATTCCAAAATCAGTTCAATTAATTAACACCAGTGAGGACAATCTGGCATGTTACTGCAGCTGTTTGTAGAAAATGGAACATTTTGCCTTCATAACTGCTGATTTGTTCTAAAAAAAAACCAAACCAAAAAAAAAACACAAAAAGCAACAACTCTCCATTCTGTTTTATAAAAGCAAGGTGGCAAGTGGGAAGACAATTGCTAACTAATGTTACTACTGTGGACTTTTATGAACAAAACCTCTGTGCATTAGCAGTTAGAGCACTACAACGGTTTCTTGCTAGCATCATGATTCAAACTGCAAGAAGGAAAGATTATGTTAGGTGTAATCACAGTTCAGGGTTTCACTGATTCTCCTTTTATCTGCACCTTCCAGGAATCTAGGATATCTCTACCGGCCGTCAAACTCAAAACATGGCTCCTTTGACCAAAGGGAAGCCAGGAGCTTGAATTAATTAATTAATGGAATCACTGGAGCCATTCTCCTACAACCGAGCACTCAGATCTGAGCGAGCTGCAGAGGCGGGGGATGCATTTCCACTGGGTGGGCTGCTGGCCACCGGATGGGGTGGACTGTACCTGTTGCTGCCAGTCTCACACACAGCACTCAGCTCTTCTATCTAGTTGCCATATCCTGTGGACTATGGTATGCATACTGCTGGACACTCAGGCTTCTGCCACAGGTCTACAACTGTAGCCACCATGGGAATACCTACCATGGAAAGCCCTACAATGTAGAGGTTTCCTAGTGAAGTTCTTGGGTGACATAAACACCTAAGCGCTGGGTTGCTAACCAGAAGGTTAGTGGTTCAAACCCATCCAAAGATACCTCAGAAGAAAGCCCTGAAGATCTGCTTCTGAAAGCCCAGCCACTGAAATCCCCTGGTGCACAGTTCTACTCTGCACATGTGGCTCACCATGGATTGGAGTCATGTGTCGTGCGCATTTTCCTATGGCTCCTGTGCTGTTCTCATGAGCATATGCAATGCTGCCCCAGATCTAAATTGCATCTACTTTATTAAAGAACAGAATTGAAGTGAGTGGTAAAATGGAGATACCAGGAAGACTTTTATGAATGGCTTCTATACTGTTGATGAAGACAACTCAGGAACTAGGTTTAAAATGTGTTTTTCAAAGACCCTCTAAACTCTTCTAACAACCTTGCCCTTAGATGTTCTAGAAACAGCAGTGAAATGTGTTCATGACGAACTCACATCATGACAACTGGTATAAAAGTTTGGAGTGAGAGATAAGGCAAGTAGGATTAGTCCATGGATTCTGGTCATGGATAGCTAGTTTGAAATTCAAGTCAATCATGAAAACATAACTAACAACGGATATATATATGTAGGTACTTCAAAAAGTTTGTAGAAAAATGGAATTGAAAGATAGAGGAATTGTTCCATGAACTTTTGAAGTCTTGTATATTAATGGCTTTAATGTAACTTATTTGTGATCAAATTAGATTTGCTAAGTGTCTCCCAGTGGTCTTTCTCATCTTGTATTTTCTCACATTGCATTTCAGTCTCTCCTTTAACCTCCTTTGCCCGCTCCTCTCAGCTGAACCCATCTTCACCTTTCAATGGCTTCTCAGGTGCACAGAGGTAGAAGGCTGGAAGGTCATGCTCCTCAGTTTACTGGTGAGGGAAATCTGGCTGCAGAGGGCAGTAACTGCCCATGGTCCCTGACCTAGGGACTACTGGACTGAGTCTAGCACTTTCTCAACTTCACTTTAACCCCCAAATTAAGATTTCACTTTTTAGTTTCTGAAGTAAAATGTCTACCTATGGCTTTGGATTTATAGAGTGATTTATTTCTATGACCTCCAAAATGACATTATCTAGTTGCCTAAAGAGTTCACAAATGCCAAAACTAAAGAAGGAAAACTGGCTAAAAGTGGATGAGGCACAAGACAGAGATCTGCTGGGGCCTGGTTTTCTTGATGCCCTCCTCCGTGGAAAGTGAGTGGGTGTAAGCAAGCCCCTGGCTCCAAAGGACACCTGTGAGTTAGGCCTCCTCTGACCTTCATCACTCATCTTAATAGGTATTTAATGCAAACCTATAATGGGCTAGGCACCTAGTTAGGAACTCTGGCTATCAGTAAGCCAAACCTCAGAATAAAGGTCTGGAGAGCTGCTTCCAAAAATCCAGGCATTAAAAACTCTGGCACAGTTCTACTCTGCATATACAGGCTCGCCATCATTTGGAGTCCTATATTGTGTGTGTGTGTCTTTCTATACACCCCTGTCTCAACGCAGAAGTGGTCGCTTCTTTCGAGAATTGTGTTCTAGTGGCAGAAGCAGATAATAAACAAAAACACAAGTTAACCAGAAAGAATCAGCAGGTAGATGTGTAATTTGAAGTATATTTTTAGCTATCAAAATATCACCCTAAATCTCAATCTTCACCCTCCTTCCAAACTAAGACTTGAAGGTTGGCAGGCATGGTATTGGATTTCCCAGGTGGCACTATAAATGTAGACCTTTGAGAACAACACTTGTTAACATATGAGAATTTTGTGAACTACATTTGTTGACATTTTTCTTCCATTAGCGTGTACTTTAGACTATTTCTTAAACTGAGGGACACACACTGTTGTTGTCAGGTGCCATTGAGTCATTTCTGACTCATAGTGACTAATGGGTAGTAGGGTTTCTGAGGCTGCCATCTTTATGGGAACAGAAAACCTGATTTTTCTCCCAAAGAGTAGCTGATGGGTCTGAACTGCAGACCTTGTAGTTAGCAGTTCAGTGCTTATCCTACTACTCCACCAGAGCTGGTGGGACACAGACTAGTATACATGAAATGAATGTAAATGGTACATGAAAATATAGTTTAACAGGTATGTAATTTAATTTTTAAACACACACACACATAAACACAAACACACACAAGGGTAAGTCAGAAAGTATTGCTACTAGGGTTCCAGCTCATATATGCATGGGCTTATTCAAAACAAGTGTGTTTAGACGCATTTCTGTGATCAACATATGGCTACAGACAAGTTCTCTCAGTAGTATACTTGTCTCTGGCTCGTTAGAATGCCTCTAAGAACAAAGGTCCAATGAAAACAATGGCTTCTGAGGGCATCTGCTTGTTCTTGGTGTGTGTCGCTGTGACTTACAACAATACTGTACAGGGGTTCTGAGAGCAACTAGTTGGTCTAAACTGCCAGCCTAGTGGTTAGCAGTCCAGCACTTTTCCTACAGTGTCACACAAGGACTCGAGGGGATCTGCTGGGCCAGCAAAGTCAAAACTGTGGGTTTTTTTGGGGGGGCGGCATAAGGAATAATCTTGAGAGATTGTCTCAAAGGACACAGAATAATCGTAAAGGATTATTAGGGGAAAAAGTTTTAAGAAAATTGAAAATTACATTGGTTTTTCCTGAATTAAAATTTATAAACAGCATCTTTGGCCAGGAAAGCTGCACTGAGGAATTTTTTTTTTTCATCACAACAATGTACCTGCTCATTCTCTGAGGGTAGCAAGGGCTGTACTCTGAGCATTTAGTTAAGAAACCTTATACCATCTACCCTATGGCCCTGGCTCTTATTCCTTCAGACTTCTTTTTGTTCCTAAAACTCCTCAAATAATACTTAAAAGGAAAACAATTGGAGTCCCTTGAGGATGCAAAAACTATCATTTTGATGTGGTGTCAAATGAAGAGCATGGAACTCTTAGGGGAAGGGTTGGGGAGCTATGACTTTAGAAGGTACAGACCTACTAGATTATGTTGAGAAGCAATAGCTTCACATTTTGATATTTCTATTTAATAAGAGTTTCTGTGATTTTGTAGCAATACTTTATGTCTTACCCTCATATGTAAAAAATAAAAAATACTAGCAAAAATGATGACTTCACAGATACTATTAAGACAAAGCAAAATTAAAAAATTAAGTCAATTTAAAGTGAATTGGAAAACTGGTAAGCAATTTGCTGTTGTTAAGTGCTGTTGAGTCAGTGCTGGCCCACAGCGACCCAGTATAGGGTTTCCAAGGAGAAGCTAGTGAGCTTAAATCACCAATCTTGCGGTTCAAATCAACTGTGCATTTGCAGTTCAGCACATTTGCCAAAATTCATAGGGGTGGCATGTGAGTGTGCAAAGTCAGGGAAACATGAGAAGTCTTTTCAGTTGATATGAAAAAAACAATATATTGGAAAGCAGAAAGAAAGGGCTAATGAGACTACATCAGGCTACAATCCCTCCCTGTAATATTTCCTATGCAGAGGTGCTTTTTTATCAAGCTACTTGTCTTTTGATACTTTTACACATTGGAGTGAGTAAGTCACTGTGGAATTTCATTTGGAAACTATCAATGATTTTTTAAATGATGGATTTCTTTAATTACATTAGAAAGTCTTGCATTGTACTTACATTTTTCAGGTGGTGTTATTGTAATTGTCTGGGCTGTAAATTCTTCATCAAAGTATCTGGTATCTGTCTCAGATGTTACTTGAGGTTTAAAAGGAGGTACAAGCTATAGGAAAAAGAAGAAAGGTATTGTTAAAAGATTTTAACTCAGGAAAATCCTTATCCACTGCCATCGAGTCAATTCCAACTCACAGCAACCTGGCATAGGGCTTCTGAGACAGCACATCTTCCCCGGCAGATTGACTGGTGAAGCTGAACTGCCACAATGTTAGCAGTCCAGTGCTTAACCTGCTGTGCCACTAAATTCAAGTTCCTTGGAAAATACATACCAAGTATAAAATTGGAGAGAAAGAGAAATAAATCAACATTGAAACAGTCTAGAAGGCTAACAGATGTGGTACTGTCCTTTCCAGCCAGCAGTCTACATACAGACCAGTGGGTACTTGAGAGATTACGTAAAACAGAGCAAGAAAGAACAGAGTGGGAGGAGGATGTTCAGAAGTCTGTCCTGACTTTTCCGCATAACAAACACACATACAAAACCATATGGATGTAGACCTCTGCAACAAAACGTGGGCTCTTCCTAGTGCATAAGAGCACATTCCTGCTGGCTTTTCCTTTCCTGGTGACTACTGCTAAGTAGCTTATTAAAAGTACAATACAGTTAGTTACTGCAGATAGAGTGCTGTCTCTGTACTTCACAAAGACCTGTAATTATTTGACTTGAAAGGTGGAAGTCAATGCTTGCCCCTGCCCGGGTATGGGATTTTTGGCAGCCCCTGACTTGCATGAAATGCACATGCTTTGTCTATAGCACAGCATCAGATCCTCAAAGGGGGCCATGATCCCTAAGGAATGACTCTGGAATTTGGAATAGCTGAACTCACTGCCTTAAAGCTGCAATAGGCATGGGGGTGGGAGGGAGAGGTTGTGGAAGCCTGAGTCAGGAAAATCTCCCCTTCACAAACCAGCCAGGGGGATGCAGGAGCCGGGGTAGGGGTTCCCCTTTCTAGGGTGCAGGCCTTGAGGGGTAGGTGGATACTGTGGGCTTCCTTTTAAGTCAGGAAGCCCAGTCTCAGGGCCTAGAGTGATTACATACTCTGAAGAGGACATTCAGGACAGAAGACACCATTTTTGGAAGAAAATTCTCATGTGGATATGAAAACAGAAAATAGAATGACAGAAATTAGTATGTTTTATAAAAACTTTACTGAAACAAAAACACACAATTGGCTTTAGATCAATGCATTTTCCCACTCTTACTGTCACCAAATTTATGTTAAATAATTAGGCAAAAATCTTTAAATTAGTCTCTAAACAGACCATGTTTTTAAAAATTGGAGAATGAGTGCAGTTAAAAGCATGTTTTCAAAATACAGGGCCACATTGCAGTTTATGGCACATGTTATAAAGCACTTTCATCTCTCTCTCTCTCTTTTTTTTTAAATCATCTTTTTTCTGCTCTCCCCTAATACACAGCTATTCTAAAGTCTCCAGAAACAGCAAGTACTCTTTGGGGACCAAACTAAATTCAAGTTCCATTTACCATTAGAATTAAGTACTACAGAGTAATATGGCTCTCCTCTTGACACCCTTTAGTCCCTGGAACAAACTCCTCCACCAGCGTTTAATAGAAACCTTCTATTATGCCCAAACCTAATTCTCTCAAGCTCTTCTGTTAGGGTGACTTGACAAAAGCAAGCAGTTCACTCCACTGTTGGAAATCTTTTCTCTTCCATTCAGAAATAAGGACATTCTCATTACCGACACTGTGTGTGCGCACACAAAACAAAACCATCAAAGGTGATGTGTATACTGAGACATATTTGGTTTTATTTTTGGAAACCTGAGCAGTAACTACCCCTACACCTGGCAGGAAATCAGGCAACTGTGATGCTGGTTGTGATTTTCCTCCTGTGTCAACATTTCATCAATGTTACATTGTTCCACTCCAACAATTAACTTATGTGGTAGATACTCTAGTCAGACCCTCTGCAACAAAGACATGAGAAGCCAAGTGAAATGATTACAGACAACTGTCCTGGAACCCAGAGTCTCAAAGGAAGGATAAGGAAGTAGATTAAATACTGATTAGAGGTAGAGATTGGGAGAAAACAGTGAATGAGGAGGCATAAAGAATTATGAACTGCCAACAGCCCATGCAAAGCGTGGCCATTTCAAATTATTTCAAGTAGCTTTCTGTTTGGGCAGGAAGTAGATAATCACCTCCACTTGTCCAGGCCTACACCCACACCCACATCAAGGACCTGGTCGTTGAAAAGAGAGGTGCGACTGCCTCCCTCGATCCCCACTCATCTTCTGGTGGCCACAGTATACACCCCCTTCCCCAGCAACCAGCCAAACCTTTCCTACTGCTAGTGTTGTACCACTTCATATCTTTTCCTTTTTTGTTTTTGGCAGTTTTTTCCTCTTCTCCTTCTCTTTTTTGCCTTTCCCAAATATGATGGATACAGAAATTAAGGGCATTTGCAGAAACCAGAACAAGATGAAAATAAGCGAGGCCTTTGGACAGAACCAACAATGGCAGACAACAATTTGAGATTAAGATGCAAAGCACCACAGAGAAATCAACCCAGATACACCCTCCTGCTGCCATCAAGTTGATTCTGACTCAGTGACCCCAGATAGGGTTTTCAAGGCTATTAATCTCTATGGGAGCAGAAAGGCTCATTTTTTCTCCTGTGAAGAGGCTTGTGGCTTGAGGCTTGAGCTTCTGATCTTGTGATTAATAGTCCAGTTTCATCCTACAGAACCACCAACACTCCTTAACCCAGATACAAAAGTATCAAAAATATGCACAGTACAAGATTGAAAATAGGGAGCCAGAGACATGAATTTGTAAGTGGTGACAGCTACAAAACAGGAAGAAGGAATATACAATGGTCAGGACTATATCAAAGATTGTTTTAAACCGGGGAAGATAATAATAAATCAAGGAAAATGAATAAACCTCACCCAAATGAAAAAGGAAATCATAAAGATTCAGTAAACATGAAAACAACAGCAATACAGGAAATAAGACTATCCATAAACAAAATGAACTCAGCACAGAAAAATATATGGAACAAAGAACTGTCTCCATGATACACACACAGACACACACAAGAAAAGCAAAACAGAACAAAAACCCACACACAGAGCAACTGACAACAGGAGAAACGTGCCTATTGGTAATGATGCTGAATGAAAGTGGATGAAATTAACCAGTCAAGAGAAAAGAGGATAGCTGAGTGGCTAAGAAACTATGAGCCATCAATATGCTGTCTACAAGAGGTACATATGAGATACAAAGACAAAAATAAGCTGAAAATAAAAAGATGGGGAAATGGCATGTTCCATGGCAACCAAAAAACCGTAGAAGTAGCATTATTAATTTCTGATAAAATAAACTTTAAGGCAAAAATTAGCAAAAGAGAGAAGTTCATTCTATGATGATTAAAGGGCCTATGCAGCAAGAACATACCGTAATAATATCTATGCAGCCAATGAAATAGGTGCTAAATATAAAAAAAGAATTTCAACAGGCTTGAAAGGAGAAATAGACAACTCTACAATAACAGTTGTTGTTAAGTGCCGCAGAGTCCGTTCCAATTTATCGTGATCCTGTATAGGGTTTCTGAGGAGCGGCTGGTGGGTTTGAACTGTAGACCTTGAGGCTCAAACTGACCTTGCAGTCCAGTACATTATCCTGTAGTGCCAAATGAGACACTAATACACCATTCTTAAGAAAGAACAAAACAACTAGAAAGAAACTCAACAAAGATACAGACGATCTCAATAACACAATCAACCAACTTGACCTCACAGACATACAGAGCACTCTACCCAACAACAGCACATTACACATTCTTCTCCAGTGCACATGGTGTATTCTCCAGAACAGACCATATGTTAGGCCACAAAGCAAGCCTCAATACATTTGAAACTTCGAAATACTATAAATCATGTTCTCAGATCACAATACTATAAAGTAAAAAAACAAGAACAGTAAGATCAAGGAAAAAATCAAATACACAGAAATGGAATAAAAGCTGCATCAAAACTACTTGGTAGTAGTTGTTGTTGTGCCTTCCGGTTGGTTCTGACTCACAGTGACCCTGTATAGGGTTTCTAAGGAGCAACTAGTATGTCTGAATCACTGCATTAACTTGTAGTGCCACACCATGACTCCTACTTGGTTGTTGTTGTTAAGTGCCATCTAGTTGGTTCTGATTCATAGCAACCCTGTATAGGGTTCTCAAGGAGTGGCTGGTGACCTGAACCTCTGACCTTGCAGTTCAAATTGACCTTGCGATCCAGTGCTTTATCCCACAGAGCCACAACAGAACTCAAGAGAAATAGAAAAGTTAATAAAAAAAATTTCTTGACTCAAATGAGAATGAAAACACCATGTACCAAAACCTACGGGACACAGCAAAAGCAGTGCTCAGAGTATAATTTACAGGAGCAAACACACACATCAAAAAAGAAGAAAGAAGCATAATCAAAACCAGTATCTCCAACAATTAGAAAAAAGCCAGCAAAGAAGCTGACAGTCACCAGAAGAAACGAAATAACAAAGATTTAAAGAAAACAAAACAAATAGAATCAACAAGTTTAGAAATTAGTTTTTTGAAAGGATTAATAATTCGAGAAACCCCCGAAAATTTTAACAAAGAAAAGGAAAAGATGGAAATAACCTGCGTAAGAACTGAAATGAGTGAAGGCACAACAGAAATGAAATACACTACACCTTCCCAAACTAACACAATCTGAAGTAGAAAATTGGAACAGACCCATAAGTCCTGGTGTGGCGCTGTGGGTTAATGTCCCAGGCTGCAAAGTCAGGTTGAACTGCAAGGTCGGTGGTTCAAGCTCACCAGCTGCTCCTTGGAAACCCTACACAGGGTAGTTATGGGTCAGAAACGATTCGATGGCACTTAACAACAACAATAAGAGAAGAAGAAGCTAAACAAGTCATTAAAAAACAAAACAAAAAAACTCCCAGCAAAACAAATTCTTGACTCAGAGGGCTTCTCGAATAATTTCTAGCAAACATCCAGAGAAAAGCTGATACCAATTCTACTCAAACTATACCAGAATACAGAAAAGTATATAAAACTCACAAACTCATTCTGTGAAGCAAGTACAACCATGATACCAAAACCTGGAAAAGATCATACTAACAAAGAAAATTATAATCCAATGTTTTTCATGAACAAAGATGTAAAAGTTCTCAACAAAATCCTAGCCAAAGGAATCCAACAACATACCCCAATATATATAATAATACACTATGACCAAGTGGGGTTCATACCAGGTATGCAAAGATAGTTCAGCATCAGAAAAAACAAGTCAATGTAATTTACCACGTAGATAAAACACAGGAAAAGAACCCCATGATCAAATCAATTATCCCGTCTTTCTTTTTCTCCAGACACATTTCTCTAAAGTCTGTATCAATCAGTTGACATCATGTAAACTCCCATTTAAAAATGATAACGTATTCACAATCAGCGCTGGAAATCTCAACTACTTCTAGGAGCTAACAACGGATGGCCACAGTGTCTTTAAAGTGCAAAAGCAACTGTTCTGACAAATATATTCAACTTGGAACAAATCTTTCTTTGACAGCTATTTGTTTCTTCACAAAATGATAGTTCCCAATGATATTAAAGGATGAGTACTGGACTGCTAACCACAAGGATGGCGGTTCAAGCCCATCAGCCACTCCTTGGAAATGCTACGTAGGACCACTATGAGTTGGAAATGACTTGATTGCACTGAACAACGACAACAACAATGAATTAAACAGGAAGACAAAGGTACTAGATTTAAGATATGTTTTTCGGTTTACTAAAAAGGCATCTTTTGAAGTGGGTTTACTTGTTCAACCTCAAGCTCATACAGCGGCATCAAAGTTAAAGTCCCTTAAATCTTTTCACACCGATTTAACACTTAAAATTCTAAATGATACCAAACTACTCTACCATTTGATATTGTCCTGAAAGTAAATATTGTGATTTTTGTTTCAGTGTATGTAAAAGAACTGAGAGAAACATTTTCTTCAACTTGTAAAAATGAATCACATTCACTACTTGTAGGGTGGCAGGAAAGACGGCATGTTGCATGAATCCCCAAGTCTGTGAAGGTGAACCTCCCCTAACCTTCCTCAGCAGCAGTCTGTACCACCAGTGCCCATAGTCTTTCCTTTAGTCTCAGTTTCAGAGTCTCTAGAATTGGAAAGTAGGACCTGAAACATGAAGTGAAGCTGCAACAGAGATTATGGCATGACCTTTTTTGTCAAACATGGATCAAAAGTACTGGAACATAGATAATGGCAGCAAAAATGGTCCAACCCTATGGAAGGTTGTGGCACTGTGCAATAAACACTGGACTGCTAACCACAAAGTTATCAGATCAAAACCACCAGTGGCTCCCGGAAAACCTATAAATGGCCACTTTGAGTCACAACAGATTCGACCGCACACAACACCGCCACAACGTGGACTGCTTAGATTTGCCACAAATAACAATCTGGTGGTATTATTTTCACCTCTCTAAACCATTACAGCCACCACTCGTCTGTCAGTTTGCCATACGGTGCTTGTTGCTGCTGTGATGCTGGAATGCCAACAATACTTTAAATACCAGCAAGATCACCCAGGGTGGACAGATTTCAGCTGGGAAGAAGTAGAGGCAGACTACTTCTGAATGTTTAGTCACTGAAAACTTCATTAACAGCTGTGAAACACTGTCAGATACCTTGCTGGAAATTGAAAACATTATGAATAGCACTAGAATATTCTCAGATACATTGCTGCAAGATGAACCCCTCACGCTAGAAGGGTAAGAGTTGCCTCCTAAAAGGAGAGTTGACTGTGATGACACAATCAGAGTAAAGCTTTTGGGACTTTCATTTGCTGACAGGGCACAACTCAAAATAAGGTGAACCAGCTATGTACATCCATTAATAATGGTTAGTAGTGGTTATGTGCCAAAGAGTCGATTACGACTCATAGCAACCCTATATAGGATTTCCGAGACTGTGAGCCTTTATGGGAGCAGAAAGCTTCAGCTTTCTCCCATGGAACCCCTGGTAGTTTCAAACTGTTTACTGAGATTAGCAGCCTGACTCATACCACTATGCTTCCAGAGCTCCTCCATTAATAATAGAACATGGAATGTATAAAGTATGACTCTAGGAAAATTAGAAGTTGTCAAAAATGAAATGAAATGCAAAGAGATTGATATCCTGGGCACTGTTGTTGTTTAGTGCTGTTAAGTTGGTTCTAACTCATAGTGAGTCTGTATAGGGTTTCCCAGGAACAGATGGTGGGTTTGAACTGCCGACCTTGTGGTTCGCAGTCCAGTGCTGATCCTACAGAGCTATTAGTGAGCTGAAATGTACAGGTATTGGCCATTTTGAGTCTGACAATCATGGTTTACTATACTGGCAATGACAAATTCAAAGGAATGGCATAACATTTATCATCAAAAAGAGTACTTCAAATCTATTTTGAAGTATAATGCTGTCTGTGATAGGACAATAACCATATGCCTAACAAGGAAGAGCAGTTACTAGGATTATTTTTCAAATTTACATACTAACCATTAAAACCAGTGATGATGAAATTGAAGAATTCTAGCAAGTTCTTCAGTCTGAAATTGATCAAACATGCAACCAAGATGTAGTAATAATTACTTTTAATTGGAATGTTGTTAAGTGCCGTCGAGTCAGTTCCAACCCATAGCGAACCCTGTATAGGGTTTCTGAGGAGCAGTTGGTGAGCTTGAACAGCCAACCTTGCAGTTCAAACGGCTTTGAAGTCTGGCGCATTAACCCACAGTGCCACATGGGAGGTTGGAAACAAAGAGGAAGGATCATTAGTTGAAAAATATTGTTTTGGTGAATGGATATGATGCTGGAGAACACATGATAGAATTTTGCAAGACCAATGACTTCATTGCAAATACTTTTTTTAACAACATAAAAAGTGATTATACACATGGATCTCACCAGATGGACTACACAGAAATCAAACTGAAGACATCTGTGGAAAGAGACAGTGGAGAAGCTCCATTTCATCAATCAAAACAAGGTCAGGGAACAGACCATCTATTTACTCATACTCAAGTTCAGGCTGAAGGTTAAGAAAACTAAAACAAGTTCATGACAGTCTAAATCTGCCCTTTGACATATCCCACTTGATGTTAAGGACCATCTCAAGAACAAATTTGATGTAGCAGACACTAATGATTGAAGACCAAAAGAGCTGTGGGATGACATCAAGAACAGCAGACAGGAAGAAAGCAAAAAATCATTAAAGAAGACAGCAAAGGAAGAAGAGGCCAAAATGGAGGTCAGAAGAGACTCTGAAACTTGCTCTCCAGCATAGAGATGCTAAAGCAAATAGAAGAAATAAGGAAGTAAAGGTAGCAGAACAGAACATTTTGAAGGGCAGTTCAAGAAGACCAAGTGAAGCATTATAATGAAATGTGCAAAGACCTGGAGTTAGAAAACCAAAAGAAAAGAAGAACATGCTCAGCATTTCTCAAGATGAAAGAATGAAGAAAAATTTCAAGCCTCAATTTGCAATACTGAAGGTTTCTATGGGAAAAATGGAGTTCTGGCATGCAGCTATAGGATAAAAGCACAGGATCATAAGATTGGTTGGAGCTACAAGGTCAGCAATTCAAACTCAACAGCCACTCCTTGGAAACCCTATACAGGGTTCTTATAAGTTGGGACCAACTTGACAGCACTTAACAACAACAACAACATGAGCAAAATATTGAATACAGAAAGCATCAAAAAAGGATGGAAGTCACTGTATCAAAAATAAATGATGGATGTTCAACCATTTCAAGAGGCAGCCTATGATCTTCAGTCAGTGGTACTGAAGGAAAAAGTCCAAGCTGTACTGAAGGTTTTAGCAAAAAACAAGGCTCCAGGAATTGACAGAATATATACTGAAATCTTTCAACAAACTAATGCAGCACCCACTCATCTATGTTAAGAAATTTGGAAGACCAACTGATTGGAAGAGATCCATATTTGTGCCATTCAAAAGAAGTGACCCAATGGAATGTGTAAACATCAAACAGTATCATTAATATCAATACATAAGTAAAATTTTAGTGAAGATAATTTAAAAATGGTTGTAACAGTACATTGATAGGGAACTGCCAGAAACTCACGCTGAATTCAGAAGAGGATGTAAAATAAGGAATTATCACTGCTGATGTCAGCTGGATCTTAGCTGAAAGAAGAGAATATCAAAAAGATGTTTACTTGTGCTTTGCTGACTAAGCAAAGGCTTTTGACTGTGTGGATCAACAAGCTATGGATTACATTATGAAGAATGGGTACCCCAGAACACTTGATTGTGCTCGTGAGGAACCTGTGCCTAGACAAACAGGCAGTTGTCAGAGCAAAACAAGGTGATTCTGTATGGTTTAAAACCAGGAAAGGTGTGTGCCAGGGTTGTCTTCTTTCACCATACTTATTCAACCTTTATGCTGAGCAAATAATCCAAGATGCAGGATTATATGAAAAAGAACCATATGAAAAAGGATTGGAGAAAGACTCATTAACAACCTGTGATATGTAAATGATACAACCTTGCTTGCTGAAAGCGAAGAGGGCTTAAAGAACTTACGGATGAAGATCAAATACCATAGCCTTCAGTATGGATTACACCTCAATGACAAGAGAACAAAAATCTTCACCACTGGGTCAATAGATCACATCATGATAAATGGTGAAAAGACTGAAATTGTCAGAAACTTCATTTGCTTGGACCCACTGGGTTATATGAAGAAAAACGTGGCATCAGGATTGGAGGAAGACTCATTAACAACCTGCAATATGCAGATGATACAACCTTGCTTGCTGAAAGTGAAGAGGACTTAAAACATTTACTTATGAAGATCAAAGAGCACAGCCCTCAGTATGGATTTGTAAAGAAAACAAAAATCTTCAGCACTGGACCAATAAACAACATTCTTATCAATGGAGAAAAGATTAAAGTTGTCAAGGACTTCATTCTTCTTAGATCAACTATCAACACTCATGGAAGCAGCAGTCACAAAATCAAACGACATATTGCATTAGGCAAATCTGCTGCACAAGACCTTTTTCAAGTGTTGAAAGAGCAAAGATGTCAGCTTGAGGACTAAGGTGTGCCTGACCCAAGCCATGGTATTTTCAATAACCTCATATGCATGTGAAAGCTGCACAGTGAATAAGGAAGACCGCAGAAGAATTGATGCCTTTGAATTATGGTGTTGGAGGAGAATATTTAAAGTGCCATGGGCTGCCAAAAGAACCAATAGAACCATTTTGGAAGAAGTGCAGACAGAGTGCTCCTTGGAGGCCAAGATGGCCAAACTTTGTCTCTCATACTTCGGATATATTGTCAGGAGGGATCCGTTGCTGGAGAAGGATATCATGTTTGGTAAGGTGGAGAGTTAGAGAAAAAGAGGAAGACACCCAATGAGATGGATTGGCCAAGTAAGCAGCATCGATGGACTCAAGCGTGGTAACAGTAGTGAGGTTGGCCCAGGATTGGGCAGTGTTTCGTTCTTCTGTGCATAAGGTTGCTATGAGTCGGTACTGACTCAATGGCACCTAACAACAATTATCAACCCTCGTGGAAGTAGCCATCAAGAAATCAAATAGCGTACTGCATTAGGCATCCACTCCTCATATCTCCACCAGTTGGTTTTATAGACACTACTCTGTAGGATAAACACTGTACTGCTAACCTCTAGGTTGGCAGTTCAAACCCACTCCTGATTTTTCATACTAGTCAAAGTCACCCTAAAGCATCACAATATGAGTAAAAGTTCAATTAATTATAATTAAACCCTGATTACAAGCTCCATAACAAGTTCTTGACTCTGAAAGCCTAGGACAGTTGTTCTCTGACTCCTCCTACCACATTTGAAGCAAATCTGTCCACACTGAAATGAAAACTGATTATTTTATCTATTTCTTCTACTGAGTTTGAGGGCAGGGATCCTATTTTTCTTTGTATCCTTGGCACCCAGCAGAAAGTTTGATCCAAACTATATAAGAAGAAATGCTTGTTGAATAAAACTACAAATTTTCAGAGGAAGTTCTTTGGTCCTTCAGCTCTTGGTGTCTAGTGTCTATTTACTAACACATGCTCTTTACATAGGGACATATCAAATTACTGTGGCACAAGAAGAGAAGGTTTATAGTTGCTATGCCATAATACACAATAAAGAACAAATACAAAGTTTTGTTTCTAGTAACAGCCAAGTAACTCCTATTGGACCAACCATGATGCAGATAACTACGAATCTGAAAGCCTACTATTTGAAGGTCCTGGGATACAACTAAAATCAGGTCAGTCTTGGAGGGGAGCTGGCTAATGACACTGGGTGAATTTCCCCTTTCTCTGGGTTTTTGCCAACCTTGTGGTTAGCAGTCCAGTCCTACAACACCACATCAGGACTCTGATCTGGTTAACTGAACTGTTCATATACAGGATAGACTCTTAGCTGAAATTTCAACTGCCACCCACTTGAAAGAAGACAGAGAAGACAGTCAACATAACTTGCCTACTAAAACCAAGAGGTCAGTACACTTATCTGTAACTCAACAGAACGCAGGGGATTTGTAACTTATCCGTCACAGTGTCTGGGCTACATTCCAAAATGACTCCACATAAAAAGAAATAGGAAAATGTGGACTGCACACACACAAAAGGCACTCACAGGAGACACATTGTGATGACAAGAATGTTGGAATTAGCAGAAAAGGATTTCCAAGCAGCTTTTGTACCTATGCTCAGTGATGCCAAATAAATATGTTCATAATGAATGAAAGGACTCCTGGAGTGGTGCTGTAGGATCAGCACTGGTCCTAGAACCACAAGGTCTACAGTTCAAACCCACCAGCTGGTCCTTGGAAGCTCTGTACAAGGTTGCTATGAGTCAGCGCAGACTCCACGGCACTTACTAACAACAATGAATGAAAAGATGGGAAATCTCATCAGAGAAACAGAAATAATATTTACAAAAAACCCGATGGAAATTACAAAATTCACTGAATGGATTTAGAGTAGACTGGAGATCACATAAGTAAACTGAAGATCTAGCAGTAGAAATGATCTAATCTAAAAAGCAAAGTGAAAAAAATTAAAAGCATTCCAGACTCATGAAATACAATGAAAAGATTTAATGTTTGTGTTACTGAGTTCCTGAAAGAAAGGAGAGACAGTAAGGAGGGACAAAAAAAGCTTAAAGAAATAATGGCAATTTTTTCCCCCCAAAGTTAGTGAAATATATATGCTAAAAGATTTTAAATGTTCAGAGAAACCCAAAGTGAAAACAACAACAACAACAAAAATAACTCCTCATCCAGACACATTATAAACTCAAAGACTAAAAACCAGAGTATATCACAGTCAGGGTTCAATCAGAAACACTATCTGCATGTGTGTGATGTGTGTATATCTGTGTGTGTATAAGAGAGCTTCCAAAACTTTGTGGAAAAATTCCATTATCTTTTAATTCCATTTTCCACAAAGTTTTTAAAGCATCCTTATATGTATGTGCACAGTGTTGGTGATGGTTATGTGACATTGAGTCAGCTCTGACTCACAGCAACCCTGTATGGGGTTTCCGAGACTGTAAATCTTTACGGTAGCAGAAAGCCTCCTCTTTCTCCTAAAGAGCAACTGGTAGATGCAAGCTACTAATCTTACAGTTATGAGAAACACTGTCCATACTCCGGATTCTGTCTAGGTACCTCTTGGTTATGAGGTCACCAATGAGTTATCATGAGTGCTTACCGACAAATAATCAAGAAATCCAATCTGTACTCATTTTAGCGAGAGTGAAGCTTTTTTATTCAATTTTGCAAAATCGGACACCACACCCAGATGGCACGGGCAGATGCAACATGCGGCAGTTTTATAAAGAATTTATCCCTGTATGTCGAGAAAATCTCTCCCTGGTTCCTCACTGACTATTATGGGGTAACAATCTTTTCCCTGTTGCTGCTTACTTTTACCTTGATTCTAATTTAAAGTTCCTAGTTGTAGAACGGAGTCCTGCTGTGGCACTAGGGGTTATTGTGCCAGAATTGCAAGGCTGGTGGTTCAAGCTCACTAGTCGCTCCTCAGAAACCCTATACAGGGTCACTTTGGGTCGAAACCAACTCAACAGCACTTCACAACAACAACAACAACAACAGTTGTAGGACAGATTTCTTTCCCGTCCCCCAATTCATTCTGCTCATACCCCAGGGTGGGAATCAACAATCTATGTCTGGCCTGGCAATTTTCTGGACCCTTTATTCCTGAAGATGGGCCACCTTGAGAATTTATTTCTCACAGAGTTAAGCAGCCCAGTTTTAATCTAGCACCAGTGCTCCTTATGTATGAGTGTATATATACTGGTTATAAAGTGAATCTCAAAACAAGGCAAAGATCATAAATCAAAGCAATCTTCTGAAATATTAGTTGATCTTCACTGCTTTCATATTATGATTTTTTTCTCTTTCAGAAACATCAAGCTTTAAGAAATCAGCATAAAACTGAGTTCTGAAGTCTTCAACCATCTCTTCTCTGAGCCCTCAACACTGTTACCTCTTTACATGCCCCTCCCTGATGTCACAGTAGGTTAGTGAGCATATGACTACTAATCAAAAGGTCAACAGTTCAAACCCAGCAGCAACTCTGTGAGAGAAAGATGAGGCAGGCATCTGGTTCAGCAAAGACTGACAGCCTCTGAAACCCTATGGCACAGTATTACTCTCTCCTGTAGGGTTGCCATGAGTCAGAATTGACTTGATGGCAAAGGATTTTAGCGAGGTTTCTCTCCAAGTCTGTCTTCCCTATAGGAAATCATCATGCTAGTCAATCTCTAGAAGGACATTGATCACCTTCTTCTCATTCTAAAGAGTGCAGGATTCCTATAGTAAAGAAAGTAGGTTTCAGAAGGCAGGAATGAAATTACCCCAATTTGCGGCCCAAATGCCTTCAATAGCCATTCATATTTCTCCCCAATTCCAGGTGTCTCTTCTTTTTTGTAAGGGCTAATCCCTTTAGTTCTGCTTCAGAGATCTTACTCCAAATTACCTTTTTCTAGGAGGGTGAGTCAAAAATTAACTGCACTGTTGGTTACATTAATACTTCTGTTGGCTGCATGGTCTTATCAGCACTTTGCATTCAAGGTCATTGCTGTGCAGGTGTGAACGTGGACATCTGCAAACATGATTTGGACCAATACTTGAAGGATGGTAAAGTTTCTTTTTTTAAAAAATCATTTCTGGTGATGAGACATGGATTCTTCACTATAAGCCTGAGAGTAAATAGCCGAGTATGGAATGGAAACATTCTCCATCAGAAATCAAGAAAAAGTTCAAGTCAGCCATCAGCTGGAAAGCTGATGCTTACAGTTTTCTGGGATTTTCAAGGTGCAGTACTGGAACACTACCAGGAAAAGGGTTCAATAATCAACAGTGCTCATTACAGTAACTAGATGCTCACTGAAGAGCTGAAGACTAAACTTTGGATTAAACACAGAGGACTGCTATCCAAGGACGTGGTGATCTTACATGACGATGCACATCCACACACCTCTGCCCACACTGTTGACACTCTGCAAAAATTTCCTTTGGAGGTGTTAAAGCATCCTCCCTAGAGTCCTGATATTGCTCCATTGGGCTTTCATTTGCTTGGCCCTCTGAAAGCAGCCCTTCAAAGACAAAGATTCACCTCTGATGAAGAAGTGAAGCAAGCCATGCATATATGGCTCACAGCTCAGCCTAAAACATTTTTAAATAAGGGAATACGAAAGCTTGTTGACAGATGGACAAATGTATCAAAAAGCAAGGAGATTATGTAAAAAAAAAAAAAAAAAAGATGTAAAGATGTATTTGTCTTTTCTAAAAGTTGATTAAAATAAATTCTACAGCCAGCATGTGGATAATTTTTGACTCACTCTCATGTATATATATTTCTACTGTCAAAATTCTTATAGGATCTTGTCATCAAGTATATAAGCAAAACAAAACCAAGTACAATCTATTCTAAAGGCTGGGTTCCTCTTCATGCATTGCTCCCTCCCCTTCTTTAGTTCTCAACTTTTTTGACAGTGTGGTGTTTGCATTTCTTTCACCTTCCATGTAACTTTAAAAAAAAAGAGACTATTTCAAGCATAAAGAAAAGTACAGAAAATAATATAACAGGCATCCAGACTTAACAGATGTTAACATTTTGCCATATGTGCTTTCAAACTTTTTTGTTTTTAGAAGACATAAAATATGTATATTGTTGTTATTGTTTTTAAGTACCATGCATGCTGTTGAGTTGGTTCTGACTCTCAGTGACCCTGTATAGGGTTTCTGAGGAGCTGCTGGTGGGTTTGAACTGCTAACTTTGAGGTTAACATTCCAGTGCAGCTAAATCTCCATCCCTTTCCTCTCATTCTTTCCAGGAGTGAGAGGCTGGGCCAGATAACATAGCTAATGTTCAACAATTTTTTAACCTACAAGAATGGTAATTACATATAATCCAAATACTGTCCTGATTTTAAAAATATGTTTTGATAAAATAGACATAGCAAAACATTCAGCATGTTATACAACCATCATGACCATCCAGTTCCAAATGCTTTTGCTTACCTTAAATAGAAAGTCAGAACCACTTAAGCTATAATTTCTGTTTTCTGCCTAACCCCAGTAGTTAATAATCACTTTTGTATCTACATATTCACCTATTCTACATACCTCATGGAGTCCTGGTGTGGCACTGTGGGCTAAAGCATCAGACTGCAAAGTCATTTGAACTGCAAGCTTGGTGGTTCAAGCTCACCAGCTGCTCCTTGGAAACCCTATACAGGGTCACTATGGGTCAGAATCGACTTAATGGCACTTAACAACACCACCAACAACATACCTCATATAAGTGGGGTAATACAATATTTGTCCTTTTCCCTACATTGTTGTTGCTAAGTGCCATCGTGTTGGTTCTGCTGACTCACAGCATACTTTTATAGGGATACTGAGGCTTTAAATTTTTGAGGAAACAGAAAGCCTCATCTTCCTCCTGCATTAGAATCTGTAATTCTGGTAGGTAACTGGATCAAGCAAGGTTAAACTTTAAAGAAATTATACAATAGTAACAGGTCTGCTTCTCTATTGTTTTGCATTCAATTTCTATCTGCTGTGAGTTGCTGGTCCCTTTCATCAGTGTATCTTCATGCACTTCACTGTTTACTATTTTTATTTTCTCACACTGTTCTCTGAAATGTCACATTTCCATCAATTCCAATCCTATGTTTTCTTCAAATCCAATTTCTTCTCCATGAAGTTTTCCAAACCCAGAGAGACCACACCATAGTTTGGTTCTCTGACACACACATGGGTTTGCCTAGAACGGCATGTTGGCAGCTGGGTGTCTTTAAAGTAAAGCTAAATTAGCTCTTGCCATTGAATCAATTCTGAATCATGGTGAACGTATTGTGTCAGGGTAGAGCTGTGCTCCACAGGGTTTTCCAATGGCTGATTTTTTTCCAGGTCTTTCTTCTGAGACACTTATGCATGGATTCAAACCGTCAGTCTTCAAGAGTTAGCAACTGAGTACTTAACCATTTGCATCATACAGTCTTAAGAGAAAGGCTATTTCAAATGCATCCTAAACAAACAAACATGTCAGCTGGATTCTGATATATAGTAACCCCCCCCCCCCATATTATTAAGAGTAGAACTGCACGCCATAGGGTTTTTCAGGGGCTAAATCTTTTGGAAGTAGACCACTAGACTTTTATTGAAAGATTCTTCTGGGTGGATTTGAACCTTCAAACTTTAGATTATTAGCACAAACTGTAGACTCCTAGTGTGGCGCTGTATGCATAGGATAAGCACTGGACTGCTAACTTAAAGATTAGAGGTTCAAATCCATCTGTTGCTCTTCAGAAACCCTATATAGCAGGGGTTGTTGTTGTTAAGTGCCTTCTAGTCGGTTGCGACCCTGTACAGGGTTTCCGAGGGTGTAAATCTTTACGGGAGTAGAAAGCCTCATCTTTCTCCTGCGGAGCGGCTGGTAGTTTCAAACCGCTGACCTTAAGGTTCGCAGCCCGATTATATATAGCAGGGGTACAGAACCTTTATTCTGTCAAAATGTATAACATCATTCACGGGCCATACAAAATTATCAACTTAAAAATTAGCCTGCTCCATTAGGTCCAACATTTATTAACTCACCCCTAATGTGATGGCTGGGGTCTTTGTGTGGCACTGTGGGTTAATGTGCTGGACTGCAAAGTTGGTTTGAACCACAAGGTTAGTGGTTCAAGCTCACCAGCCACTCCTCGAAAACCCTATACAGGGTCGTTATGGGTTGGAACCGACTCGATGGTACTTAACAACAAAAACATAATGACTGCAACTGTGGTTGCCTTGGCAGGTCCAGACCACATGATTTCACAAGCCTTATAAGGCCTGTGGGCTGGACCTTCCCCATCCCTGTTATATAGGGTCACTAAGAGTCAGAACGGACTCAGTTGCACTTATAAACAGCCCCATCACCCAGGAATTCAAAATGCAACATAAGGCAACTAAAGACAAGCTAATCTGCAAGTAAGTGACTCTGCAGCAAACAACATCTTACACTCCTTAAAAGAATACATATGAACAACTAGAGTCTCAGAAGAAAAGGAATGTGATGAAAACTAATACAACTCCAGACTCAAGAAGCTCACTGTCCTGTGCCTGGAGGATTTCCTTAACTATTCCCTCTCTGTCCAGTTCTGCTGGCAATGAATTCTCCAGTTCTTTTGGTATAGTCTTCATTTTGCCTTTTAATAAATGTTGGACCTAATGGAGCAGGCTAATTTTTAAGTTGATAATTTTGTATGGCCCGTGAATGATGTTATACATTTTGACAGAGTGGAATTTTTTCTAGGTTTAGAATTCTAGACTGATATTTTCTTTTTGTGCTTTAAAAGCTGTCTCTGCATTGTCTTTTTTCAAGTACTTTTGGTTATCATTCTTAGCTTTTGTCTTCCATAGGTAGTATGTGTCTTTGTCTGTTTCAGATTTTCTATTACTGGTTTTGAAAAATTTGATTTTGATGCTTTGTTGTGTTTTTCTTTGAAACATTACTGAGAGAAATTAAAGAAGATCTAAATAAGTGTGCCGATAAGCTATGTCAATGGCTCCGAAGGCTCAATGTTAAGATGTCGATGTCCCCAAGTCTATAGATCTAACACCATCTCACACAAAATACCAGCAAACTTTGCTGCAGATGTTGACAAACTGACTATAAAATCTATATAGACTTTTACTTAGAAATGTATCCAGATAAAATTAAACTTCTGAAACATCCTGCTAAAGGAAAAGTTTGAAGCGGATTTGGGAACAATAATTTTATACAGTGAAATGAGTTGTCCATTTTCTCACATGGAAAAGATGCCACTCCAGGGCCCGAGGCCAGTCCTACAGGTCTAATTATATTCCTGAGTGCACTATATTACTCATAATGAAGACTTGTTCATTTAAATTTCCAAGGGTAAGATTTAGATTACTCCTAAAGATACCAGTATCTCTAGCTATTCCTTATCTCTAGATTTGCCACAACATATGGAAACATGACCAGTAAGAACCCTAATAAAAAATCTGATTTTAGAGATGAATTACCCTCCTATGAATATGTTACGTATTTTATTTTACAGACATAAGGATCCATAAAACTGTGTGACTTTGTAAATTGTTTCACGTTTACTGTCCATCCAAAGCACTACAATTTTAACTATGTCGTTAATCAGGTTTGCTGGTGGTGGTGTTAAATGCTGTCGAGTAGGTTCCGACTCATAGAGACAGTCTAGGGATTATCCTACAGCATCACACCAATACCCTAGTTTGGCTTATCTGTGATTATAATATAAACCCACATGAGACCCAACCACAGGTTCACAGACTTCATCCTCTTTTCTGGGCATGTCTTGTATTGTGGAGCTAACACAAGCCTAGTTTCTTCCCTGATATGTGGGCTGGGTTCTCATGGTGTTCTCTAATGACGCTAATTATCATTTACATGAATAACTGAACACTGCTAAGGAAACCTTAGCAGCATATTTTAGTCTCATCACAGGACTCAAGTCCTTGTGTGGTTCTGTGGGCTAATGTGTCAGACTGCAAAGTCATTTGAACTGCAAGGTTGGTGGTTCAAGTTCACCCTAGCTGCTCCTTGGAAACCCTATACAGGGTCGCTATGGGTTAGAATCGACTTGACGGCAGTTAACAGTAACAACAACAGGACTGAAGCAGGTTCATGCCTTCTTCCTTATTTCATTAGTAATGTTGCTATGGGTCGGAAACGACTCGACAGCACTTAACAACAACAATTACCAATACATATCCTAAACCATTTTGACTCTAAAAGAAACAGGTCTTTGTTTTGTGTGAATCTTCCTCAGACAAGGTGTTTTGAAGAAAAAATGACTTGTAGTTTACAGCTTTGTGAGCTAAAGAAAATTTATGACTGTATATTACTAACTTGGCTACAAAGTCGGAGTCCTGGTGTGGTGCTGTTGGATAATGCACTGGACCGCAAGGTCAGCAGTTCAAATTCACCAGTCATTCCTTAGAAACCTACAAAGGGTCACTCTGAGTCTAAACCACCACCACCACAATGAGTCTGAACCGACTCAATAGCACTTAACAACAAAAGGCTACAAAGTAAGGTGTTGATCTTTTTTAGGCTCTTTGGTAGCATACTGGTGTAATATTGTTGTTAGGTGCTGTCCAACTCACACACAACCGAACGAAACACTGCCCGGTCCTGTGCCATCCTCACAACCAATGTTAAGCTTGAGCCCATTGCTGCTGCCCTGTGTCAATCCATGTCATTGGGGGTGGGGAGCGGTCTTCCTCTTTTTTGTTGACCCAATTTTATGAAGCATGATGTCCTTCTCTAGGGACTGTTCCCTCCTGACAACATGCCCAGAATATGAGCGACCACGTCTTGCCATCCTGGCTTCTAAGGCGCATCTGGTTGCATTTCTTACAAAGCAGATTAATTTGTTCTTCTGACAGAGTCCATCATGCTTTGAATATTCTTCTCCAATACCAAATTCAACCAAACCTACTGTTGGTAAGTTGATTCCTACTAATGGTGAGCCATGGTATGTCAGAGTAGCCCTGTGCTCTACAGGGTTTTCACTGGCTGATATTTTGGAAGCATACTGCCAGGACTTTCTTCTATGGAGTCACTGAGTGGTTTGAACCACCAACCTTTAGGTTAGTAGTCAAGCAGATGCACTGTGTGCATCACTCGGAAACCCTTCAGATAATCATAGTACAAAAGCTTATTAGAAGACATTCTATAGGTTTATGCTACTCATAGAATCATACTCAGTGTTATTATAAAATGGATTTTAAAATATCCATATGAAAGATGGAAATAACCTAAATGACCATCAATGGAAGAATGTACATACATACAACAGAATGCTATGCAACTTTGTTAAAGATAATAATGAATCTGTGAAATAGCGCCTAACACAAATGACCCTCAATGATATTATGCTCAGTAAAATTAGTCACGAGAGGGTAAATATTGTATGAGACTACTATTGTACAAAGTTAAGAAAAGATTTTCACAGTAAAAGAAAGATTTTTTGATAGCTACCAAGAGTGGGAGGGGAAGAGAGGGTAAATCACTAACTAGAGGGTAGACACATACTAACTTGGATGACAGGAAAGGCAACATGCAATCGGGGGAGGTCAGCACAAACAGGTCCAAGCACAGGAAGAGACTGGAGGAATATGAGAGTTAAAGGCCACAGAGGTAAATACTAGTACAAACACAATCATGCAGTAACAATAGCAAAATCTATAAGGTGTGGGAAGGAGACTGAGACTATAATTATGACTATATATAGATTCGACAGGGTATTTCTACATATGTATTTACATATGCTGCAAATTCATCCATTAATATAGCAGAGCATACAGGGGGCAAAGTGATGGAAACTTCTTAGCCATAGGCAAAACCTTGAGAGAATGGGCTGACTAACCTAGGGGCTCAAGTCCACAGTCTTAGAAACATCAAGGTGAACTGGCACACCATACTTCACAAAGAAATGCTCAATATCTTCTTTTGGTGAGTGAGCAACATCTAAGCTACAACTATTGGTCTCTCCTTGTCTGGAGCAAAGAAGAGTAAAGAAAATCAAGGCTACATGGAAACAATTAGTCCAAAGGACTAACAGATCATTCAAACCTCAGTTTCTACTATCCTGAGACCAGAATTAGATGGTGCCCAGCGACCACTACCAAGGGCTCTGAAAAGGATCACATTAGAAAGTCCTGGATACAGTAGGAAGAAAATGTGGAACAAAGTTTAAAATCATAAAACACATGCTTACTGGTCAGATAGAGTCTGGTGGAATGCCTGAGACTATGACCTTATCATCCTCTAGGCCCAAAAGTGACTCACACCTGTGGCTCAGTTTTCAGTCAATGTTGTTTTTAAGTGCTGTCGAGTAGATTTCAGCCCACAGTGACCTGTATACGGTTTCTGAGGAGCAGCTGGTGAGCTTGAACCGCTGACTTGAACTCTAGCAGTTCAAACCAGCACATTAACTCACAGAGCCACACCAGGGCTCCTAGTCAAATAATAGACAGGTCTATACAGTGAACAGTAACACTCTGGAGGTAAGCACACCTTAGAACAATCAACCATTCAGGATCAAATGGGTAGAATTTGCCTGAGGACAAGGTTCAGAAGGCAGGATGGATTGGGAAAGGAGGAATGGAAACAGGAAAACAAAGGGCAAAAGTGGGATGAGTGCTGTTACATTTTGGGGGTGGCAATCAATGAGTGACATGAATAACATGTATGAAATGTTTAATGGACATGAATTTGCTTTGTAAACCTCTAATCAATTCACAATATAGAGGAAAAAATGTCTATCTGAAGTCAATAAACATTTGGAACATCTAAGAATGGTTGCATCCTTTCTATAAAGGTACTTAAGGCTGTAAGGAGCTCTGGTAGCGTAATGGTTATGAATCGGGCTACTAACTCCAAGGTCAGCAGTTTGAAACTACCAGCTGTTCCGCAGGAGAAAAATGAGGCTTTCTGCTCCCATAAAGATTTATAGCCTTGGAAACCCTATTTAGATTCATTATGAGTCGGAATCGACTCCACGGCATATCACCACCACCACCAAGGCTGTGATGTTTACCACATGACATACACATGGCAGGAACTCAAGAGATGAGAGTTTAATTGAATGGAGTCTTTGAATGGAGACTCAACACACAATGTAACTATTTTAAACTTCTAGTTACAAGATCTAAACAATTAACATACTCCCTATACCACTCAAAACAATAGAGTAGTACAGTACTTGTATTACTTCTTTACAAGGCAAATACAATCATTCTATCTTTACTAAGGGGTTAAAAGATGAGAATTCTTTGCACAATAGAGGAACCACATAAGTTGTGTTGATTGATAAATATTTCAGAGAACAAATATGGAAAACTGGAATAAATTAAACGAATGGAATAAGTAAACAATATAAATTAAAATTCTAAGTCAATTACATAAACATTTTATGATAAAATACTTTTTACATGAGCACTTAAAAATCAGAACATCAAAACCAATGTCGGTACTAGCAATACTTGAAGTAATAAAAGGTCAGTAGTAAACAATATCAATACAAAATTATACAAATAGTAAAACTGACTCTATCTTAAACACAGAATTAAAAAACAAAGCAAAAAAAAGGTTGACGCAACTGTTAATTTGAGGATAATGTGATTACCCAGGCTTTGTGTTGAAAAGTAATCATGACTAATATATGGTTTTTTTTTAATAGGATGGAACAGACACAATAATCTCCTGAGCTTAAGCAAAAACTTTAGTATTAAAAAGCAAACAACATGTATATTACAATAAAAAGACAGTTATATAATTTTTGTGAACAATAAATCCATTTTGTGGGCAATAAAGTTCTGTTTCACATGATAGAGACTTTCTAAATAAGACATTTTAATGCTTTGTTAAAGGTGAAAACTTCAAAATAAGGACTTGCACAAATAAATCTGGCTTTTACTTTAAAATTAAAAACACGGGTGAAAAAATTTACAATTTCTATGATTATTTTTTTTTTTTGCTAGTCTACCTAAAGAGCAACACAACATTGTTGTGTGTCATTATTTTTTAAAGAAACAAAGAATGCCAAACTAACAAACTATTATTGAAATTAAACATAGAAAAATCTATCATTTGACATTATTGAATAAAATATCAAAGTGCATCTTGGAGTCAAAATTTTGACTAAAACTTTATACTAACAGGCTCAAGAATCACTTAAATGTCAAGGTAAAAGGAAAATGTCATTATTTCATCTAATTTTGATCACTTAAAATTTTCTTTTTCTGCAGTAAATTCATTTTAACAGAGCAACCAAAATATATAACCACTATGCCATAAACACCTCCTACCTTTTTATCATATATATCTTGCCAGTTTACTCCAGAAAAGAAACTGTGTCTCATAATTTCTTTTGCATCATCTGGTCCTCCACCAAGGCTATGAGGACAGAAATAAAATCAAATGAGTATAAAACATTTATAGATAAGCACAGTGCATGATAATTTTTTCTGGTGAAATTATAATTACTTGTGATTGTTTGAGTAGTACATATGTATATAAAAAGTTTTTTTTGCTGAAATATTTACTTTACATAATACACTAATAATAAGAACTAGCCTTAGGAAAGTGTGGTATTTGGAAAACAGCATACACTTTGGAGATAGTCTGAAAGGAAAACAGAAAACAGTTTTGGTGTATGTGACAATAGAAAAGTTGCTTACGTTTCTCATCTGTAAAGTACAGATCACAATACCAACCTCATGGGTTATTGCAAAGGTTAGAAATAACATAGATATGTCCCTAGAAGAAAAACTAACATCATTACTGCTAATTTGGAGTCCAGATGTGGGGCTGTGGGTTAATGTGTTGGACTGCAAAGTCAGTTTAAACTACAAGGTCAGCAGTTCAAGTTTACCAGCTTCTTCTCAGAAACCCTATAAAGGGTTGCTATGAATAGGAACCAATTCGACAGCACTCAATAACAACTGCCAAATTGTTGTTAATTTGATCAACCAAACTCCTTTTGACTAGAATATTCTAGTTAAAATATACCCTTGCTAACATAAATTCCTAAATGACTAAACGATCAGAAGAAGTAATTCCTGGGGCATTGTTAATAGATGCATTGTTTTCATATCTCCAACATCTACAAAAACAGCACTGATAATCTGTATCAGTGCCACTGTAATGCAAATCAAAAATGAAAAAAGAAACACATCTTCTACCCCTTAATTTTTTAAGGTACTCTTCTTTAACCAATATCAGGCCATTTTCTGGCTTCCTGGGTTTATTTTTACAAAAACAAAAGTTTTGAAAAATCACAAAAAAAGTTTTCAAACTCAGACTATGCAATGAGTTAGCACTGGTTGGCAAGCACCACTGGTTCTTCCTTATAATCTTGCAAAATGGGTAATTCTGAGACTTGTAATAAAGAATATACCTAAGGAAAGAAGGAAGGGAAGGTGAGAAGGCAGGAACAGAGGAAGAGAAGAGAGAAATAAGGGGAATGGGGAGGAGAGACAGAAAAGTAGGACGGGGAAGACAGAAAAAAAAACAAGGAAGAAAAGAATAAAATTAAGCAAGAGACACCTTTTTAATCTGAATTTGTTATGTTGTTGTCACTGCTGTTAGTTGCTGAATTGGTGTCGACTTGCAGCAATTCTATTTGGACTTGCTCAAGGTAAAGAATGATAGTAATGCTGGGAAATGCTTAAAAATCAGTCCTCTGGGGGAAATTATGCATATATAACATATTCATATATAGTACATAATAAGTTTTACTGATGTGTAACAAAACTTAAAAAGTAATAAACAATTTGTTGCAAATTAGTCAGTTGATTCTTAAAGAACAGTTTGTTAATTTTTGCTGAACTCTTGTTTCCAAAGCCAACCAGTGGACAGCTAACTTTTAAGTAGCTTAGACTTAAATTCTGGCTACTATTTTTGTTTATGTTAAACAGCAAGATGAAAGGGATACAATATGGCAGAACATCACTTGTCAGTGGCATGAGTGACTGGTTAATTGAATGGTTAATAGTTATTTAATAGTTAAAGGCACTGTGGGCTAATGCGCCAGACTGCAAAGCCATTTGAACTGCAAGGTTGGCAGTTCAAGCTCACCAGCTGGCTCCTCAGAAATCCTATACAGGGTTGCTATAGGTCTGAACTGACTCAACGGCACTCAATAACAACAAATAATAGTTTGCTACAAATTTTGGCTATTCATAGATTAAAAAATACTTTTAAATTTATACATTGAAAAGTTGAAA
>NW_006408683.1:7578067-7643015 GCF_000296735.1 Chrysochloris asiatica | reverse complement strand
CTGATATCCCTGTTGTAAATACTCCTACCGTGGCCAATTTCAAGCTCTCAGCATGACATCAGTCAACATAGAGTTGGTAAGAGATGCCCATTACATGTAGACTCATACAGATACAATAGATGTAAATAACCCCAAGACAGTGAATAATAAATGTAACAAAATATTAAGCAGTGATGAGTTTTGAGCATTAGCTTTATTTTTAATATACTTGATTCAAATATAAGGTTATGTAATTTAATTCTTTATCAAGACTGGGTTTAATAACCATTCACAAAGTCTGTAAATTTAACAACTGGCTCTCCTGATTTGATATGTGCCAGTTTCAACACATCACTGAATAGGAAGAACATGAAACAGGTAAAAGAAAATCAGTAATTGTACAATTCTAGTGAATTCTGGAATTATCAGGTGTAGAAAACAGGATGGAGAAGGCACCTCAGATCCTCAGACACACTGTCAGAATGGGGAGGAACACATTCAGCCGATAACTAAAAATCTTCAGGGATGATGTGGTTCTTACAACCTGGGTCCCCTGTCTCAAGATCCATATTATTGTTGTTGTAGTAGTTCAGTGCCGTCGAGTTGGTTCTGATACATAGTGACTCTGTATAGGGTTTCTAGGAGCAGCTGTTGGGTTTGAACTGCTGACCCTGCAGTTCAAACTAAGCTTGCAGTCCAGTGTTTATCCCTACAGCACCACACCAGGACTCCATATAAAATTCACTAAATGTACCAGTAGCTGACATGGGACTTTTAGATTAGATCAAATCATAATAAGCTACGCTCATACTTGGAACCTTCAGATCAGCAAATCTGTATTTAGCTGAAGCTGAGAATTCCCTACTAGTTATTTGCATCATTTCCCCTGTTGTTATTATTGTTAAGTGCTGTCAAATCTCTTCTTGTTGTTGTTAAGTGCCATTGAGTCAATTCTGACCCATAGCTACCCTGTACAGGATTTCCAAGGAGCAACTGGTGAGCTTGAACCACCAACCTTGCAGTTCAAACAACTTTGCAGTCTTGACACATTAGTCCACAGTGCCATACCAGGACTCCTAAATCTCTTCTACCACATTGCAACTTCCTTTGAAAGCAGAGATCAATACTGGATTATCGAAAAGACATTCTGAGGCCCTTTTGTTTTTGTTGCTGTTGTTAAGTGCCTTCAAATTGCTTCCGACTCATTTGCGACCTTGTATAGGGTTTCCAAGGAGCAGCTGGTAGGTTTGAACCAAACGTACAGGTAGCAGTCCAGTGCTTAACCCACAGTGCCACACCAGGACTTAGGGAGCCAGAAAAGCACAAACATTAAAACACACTTTTTTGGAAATAATTTAGTATTTTAAAGTTTGCATCAAAGTACTCTGCATGAGAAAAATCAGAAAGTCATTGCTGTTTTACATGTATGCTACAGTTCCTTTCTTTTTTTCTTTTCATTTTGAGTTATACTTGTAGGTGAGATGGAAGTTGTGGTGGAGAACTATAATGTTTGCTATTTAGGGTTTCTAGATGTCTGAATCCAGCTTTTTGTATTCATTTTTATGTAATTACTCAAGTTCTATCACTGTAGTTTAACTATGAACACAGCCAGAATTGAATCTATGTTAAGTCAATAAATGTAAAACCAAAGCACCAGCCATGAGCACTACGCAAATTCAACAATATAAACTTTAGCTGCCACTGAAAAAAATTCTTTAAAGTGTGATAACTCAAATATTTCAATGTTAATGAATCGTTAGACTTCATTAGAATCTAAGATTTCAAAATAAGATCAAACTATGTTTGATATTATAAACAGTTCAGACCCGATATGCCCAAAGCAAGCATCACCATCTGTCCCATTGGGCCTTCTTCTTTGTCTATAGTCCCTGTTCATAAAATGCCTATTCCCAAAGTAGTCAACTACATTAGAAACCTCCAGACCTCCCCGACTCCTCCCACTTCTTGACCATTCCTATTTAATCATTCACAAGGGTCTTAGGAGGGACCTTAATTCTTACCTGGACAACTTCATAATCGTCTGCCTTTCCACCCAGACCCTTCATTTTGTCCAGCCTATTCTCAACAAAGCTGCAAGTTACCTTTTCATAACTCAGTTCTGAATACACCGTCCCTTGCTTTAAATACTTCATTGGCTCCTCATCCCCTTCTGAATAAAGATTAAATATTTTCTAAGAAACATAAGGTCCTTTACAATATAACATATCAGTTTCATCTCCCAATGTTACTCAACTCATACCCCACACTCTAGTTACTGAACTTCTCAAATGCCACACTCATTTGCAATTCTAGCTGCACTTTACATGTAAATTTTCTGCTTGGAATGACAGTATCCTCTCTTGTCAACTCCAACTCCTTAATGAACTAACTCAAGTCTTTCAATTCCCTAGAGAAGGCTAATAATTTTGATCTTTACATAGTTTGGCATGAATATTTATTATACTCCATTGCATATATATGTTTTGTGAACATTTAAAACAGAGACTAGCACCCTCAGTTTTTAAAGAAGCAGAGGAGAAATTTGAAACATATATTATAAAAGGAAATATTAGAAGATTGAAAATGCTTCATCATCTTCTTTATGAAATAAGACCAATACTCTGAAGGATAAATTATTAACAGTTATCTAAAATTTATCTCACGTTTATTCAAAAATTACAAAGTATCTACTATGTGATTTTTATTGGAATGGGGATGAAAAAGAAAAAAAAAAAAGACAGGTATGCAAACTACAAGAGCAATTTTGTTGTACCAGGCTCTTACAGAGGGTCACAAAAAAAAAGGATGGTAAAAATTACTGAAAGAAGCCAGGGGAGTTTTAAAAGGAACAGGACTCACTGCCTTTGAAACTCAAGTCAAATAATAGGATCCCAAAGTCAAGTGCTGGATAAAGTGGAAATCATAGACTATTTAAAGATTTACCTACCACTTACATTAATTGTGACATAATCAAATTAAATGACACAATTTAAAAACCAATTGAGAATTCTGTAAAACTTCAAAATTCACAAAATGTTAAAAAAAAAAAAGGAGATAAAAACAAATAAAATAAAAACCAATCAAGAAATGGATATAAGTGAGAAAACAGACACAGTGAAGAGGCACTATGAGATTCGATTTGAACTCTTGCTTCTGCAAGAAATTTTGAGAGACCTTGGATAAGTCACTTAAAGACTGTCTGGGCCTGTATTCTCTCCAATTAAAGGGAGATGACAATAATATCTACCTTATCTATTTTAAAGGCTGCCAGCATAAACAAAAATCTCATGGCAAAACTCCAGTATCTCTTAAATTTCATTTTTCAACAAACTTTTTGAAGCCCTCTCATCAATGGAAAGGTGGTTTGAAAGAAAACAGAAATACTTGACAAATGTATGGTGTTATCTTAGTTACCATGATTGGTGGTGCCGTGGAATCAGTTCCGACTCATAGTGACCCTGTACAGGGTGACTGAGACTGTAAATCTTTATGGGAGCAGAAAGCCTCATCTTTCTCCCGCGGAACAGCTGGTAGTTTCAAACTGCTGACCTTGCGGTTCGCAGCCCAATTCATAACCACTACACTACCAGAGCTCCTTTACATTTTTAATGTTTTTTCATTAAATTTATTAAATTAATGGTTTCATAAAAACAAAAGGTAATACTTTTTTGCTTATTTCTGCATAAGGTAAAATCATGCTACTTTTTTATTAATTTAAAAGCTAGAAGTATATATGTAATGTAAATCATCTCTAAAGGTAGGCAGAGCCCAAATATTTGAATTCATTGGTCCCTTCACACATTTTATTGAGAGTCCCCTACAAATAGAATAGTATGTTAGGTATGTTTATAGAAGATTCAACACTAAGGAAATGATCCTTATCTTCAAGATGCTTGTAATTTAGTACTGATATGCAGACATAGCTAGATGGAAGATAAGCAAATACATAGATACACAAATGTACATACACAATAAGGGACATTTAAAAATGAATGATGATTTCATATATGGTTTATGAAATGTATGTGCAAATAAAATACAAACATGAACTGAATGTTCACTGTAGCTCACAGGAAAGCAGTTAGGGCTATATAATAAGAGTGGAAATATAAATTTTCAAACTATCAATCTTTTTATTAGCTACATTTTGTTGTCAAACAACAAACAAAAAAGTATTTAGATATGTTAACCAAGGCTGGGGGGATGGAGAGTATAAAAACTAGTCTACTCTTTTCACAACGCAAATTAGAAAAAATGTAAAGGCCCAGAGAAACTGAAAGGGAACAAAACATCCTCCCAACCCATAAACTCAAACAACAGAGCAATTAAAAAACTGCTGAGTCATAAAATGAATAATAAAACTCAACATCCTTCTTTGGAAAAATTTGTGTATAATGTCCAAGTTAGAGTGAAGTTGAACTTTTTAAATATTCAATATTATGCAGTTAAAAGAAACCAGCAATTCAGTGGGAAGATATTTACACCCAATACACTGCATCATGGAGGCAGTTGTATCTGAATGAGTTTTGACATAACTTCTAACCAGTTCATCAACTTACTGAGCATTATTTGAGACTTACCGCTTATTTGGATCCTTTATTAAGAGCCCTGAAAGCAATGATTTTGCATCTGAAGAGAGTGTTCGAGGAAATTTAATGTCTTCCATTAGTATTAGTTCAAAAAGTTTCTCATGGTCCTGGTTGTAGAAAGGTAACCGCCCACACATCATTTCATACATGACAACTCCTAGGCCCCACCAATCCACCGCTCGACCATAGTCATTGTCTTCTAACACCTGAAAAAGAAACCAGTAACAAGACTGATCATTACACTTCAACTTTTAAAGCACTATACGAAAAATGTAAGATTTTTATATAGAAATGAATCACAACTTTCAAAGTCTTGGTAGACTTGAAATTTAAACTATGAAGTGTCCATCCAAAAATGTTCAATATGTACCCAGAAATGATCATATAACAAAAGCCTAAGTAAATGAGCAAATGAGAGGCAATGAGGTTCAAATGAAGAGTTAACATATTTGCATTTCTTCTCATTGTTGTTGTTGTTAAGTGCCTTCGAGTCGGTTCCGACCCATAGCGACCCTGTACAGGGTTTCCGAGGTTGTAAATCTTTATGGGAGTAGAAAGCCTCATCTTTCTCCCACGGAGCAGCTGGTAGTTTCGAACCGCTGACCTTAAGGTTCGCAGCCCGATTCGTAACCACTACGCTACCAGACCTGGCCCCACACTTGTGAATTTTTACACACAACTTTAGTTAGACCATACTGATTAAAGAGCACATAACCTGCCACATGGACTCCTGGTGTTGCACACTACAGGAGATTCACTGGATTGTGAAGAGCAAGACAAGCAGTTCAAACTCATTAGTAGCTCCTCGGAAAGCCTATAGAGGGACACTATGAGTCGGTACCAACTCAAAGGCACTTAACAGCAGCAACAAAAGTGTGCCACACAGTCTTGTATTTTAAGTAATAAAAATTGAATAGTAAAAGAATAGCAAACCAATGTAATGACATCCATTAAAATAAATTTCAACATTTTCAGAGGCCTCTCTACATGTTTAAATTCTTTCAGGAAACATTTAACTAAGAAAAGTGAATACTAAGGTTTAGTGTTTAGGTTGCAAAAAACTTTACTATCCAAAGCTTACAACAAAACTTTCTGCTAAACAAAACAAAAAAAAACCCACAAAGACAAAAATTTGTATGGTACATGCCCTTACATTTGTTTCCCCAAAATATATTATACTCATAAGTACAGTAAGAAATTAATGGAAATATCAGATTATGTGGGGCAACCTGCTCAAATCAAAAGGAAATGTGGTGTTCATTTATTTGTGAGGTTAGTTCCTCATTCAATGAAAATTTTCTCACCTATATAGAACTTACAAGATTGTACTGCAAATAACTATGTTTGATTATATATAATCATGAGAGAATTTGGCGCACACCAGGACAGAACTCATATGCCAATTAAGCTTTCTTAGTATAAATGAAAGGATCCCTGTTCAGCAGTTTGACCCCACTAGCCTCTTGGCTGGTGAAAGTTGAAGCTTTCTGCTTCCATAAGAGTTACAGCCTCAGAAACCCCACAGGGTCTTTATGAGTCAGAACTGACTCAATGGCACTCAGTAGCAGCAATATAAATACTTTATTGAAGATTATTCCCTTGTAATTTTGTTTTTCACGAGTTAATCATCATCCTAAATCTCCAAAGGAACCAAATCCCATGAAGTGTTCGGTTGTACTTATACAGCTTCAGCAGCTTTTTCTTTTTTATTTCTTTGGTCATTGTTGTAAAGAATCTATCACACATCTTTTACCAATTCAACTTTTATAGGTGTGCAAGTTACTGACAATTAAAATAACTGGCTGTAGTTGTTGTTATGTGCTGTGGAGTCGGCTCCGACTCATAGAGACCCTGTACATTTCTGAGGCTATAAATCTTTATGGGAGCAGAAAGCCTCATCTTTCTCCTGCGGAACAGCTGGTAGTTTCGAACTGCTAACCTTGAGGGTCGCAGCCCGATTCGTAACCACTACGCTACCAGAGCTCCTTAACTGGCTGTAGTACCCAAGTGTAATCAATGTGATTTTTCCATGACTGTGAATCCTTTTGTAACATTTAAAATTTACCAGTAATGTCATAGAATTGCAGATCTTTTTGAAGCAAGATTGTGATCCCCTATATAAAGGTTATAAAAGGCAACCAATAGGCAGAGTTTTTAAAGATGGAGGATATAACTTCAAGGAAAAATGTTACTTTATTAAAACTATACTATTAAAATAATTATTCAATTTAATACTTATTAATTTCAAACCTTTTAAAGGCCGCTACATGCTTATTCTGTTTCAGGAAATATTTAATCAAGGAAGTGAATACTAAGATTTATTGTTTAGTTTGCAGTAAACTTTAGCATCCAAAGTTTTCGTATCTTACAACAAAAATTTCTGCTAAAAAAAAACCCAATAAAAATCATGGACTTAGTATCTTTATGATACATGCCCTTAAATGTGTTTACCCAAAATACTTTACATACAAAATAAATACAGTAAGAAATTACTAAAAGCACAAATTATGTTACATATAGCAAGGAGAGATAACAGAGCAAACTGAATTTTCATTCCAACACACATTTTTACTTCATGACATTATAGTCCTCACAATATAAAAGCACTCTTCCCATTTCCTTCCTGTTTACAATGTCCATCTGTCTTTATTGCCTATGCTTTCTGATCTTAGGTGCTGTCAAGTTGGTTCCGACACATAGCAACCCTGTTTCCATGGAGCAGCTAGTGTGTTTGAACCGGCAACCTTGTCCAGGCAAACGCTGCCCTTTTGATATCAAATGGTGGACTGTTCTACGGAGTGTGTACTTCCCTGGTGTTTTTGTTCACTCTGTAGGCCTGTCTACTGTTTGGCTGAAAGCTGAACCAGGGGGGTGAGTTCAGATCCAGGTATTAAGAGTCAGCAAAGGCCACACTCTTGAGAGTTCCACCAGTCTCGGTCAGATCCGTAAGCTGATTTTGTTTTTTTGTTTTTTTAAATTAAGATTTTGAGTTTTGGTTCCATTTTCTCACACTTTATCCAGGACCCTCTATTGTGACCCATTTCAGAATAATCAGCAGCAATAACTAGGCACCATCTAGTTCTTCTGGTCTGAGGGTCATCATGTAGTTGAAGTTCAAGTGGTTCATTAGTTCTTTGGATTAATTTGCTTCCATACATCTTTGATTTTCTTTACTCTTCTTTGCTCCAAATGGGGACAAACCATTAGGTTGATTTAAGAGGCTAGTTGCTACTCACCGAAGTATGAGGCAGAGATAATTGTCATTGTGGACTATGCTATGCCGATTGATCTTTTTAAAAAATGTTTTATTGTGAATTATGTGGTAGTTTACATGGAGAACATTAGCTTTACATTCATCCTATCCTATATCCTTACGTTGCCCTGGTTACAATCCCCTCCATGTATCATCAACCAACCAAATGGTACATCTTCCAAGCCTGCCCCCTGGTCGTCAGCACACAGCCCCTCTCCCTCTGTGGGTCTAGAGTCCCCAGCTGCTCCATCTCTCCAAGTCATCATCTCTGCCTCCATCTCTGGAGTCACTATTTCTCTGGGAAGAGTCCTGCACTCCGCTCTCCTCCCTTGATGGTCCCAGGGACTCCGCTCAAGAACCGCAAAGTCAACCTCTTCCTTCCTTTTGCTGCAGAACGTCTACCTTTACAATTCCAACTCTCACAGTCAGTCCTGATAACAATTATTCAATATTATATCATAAGAGACCTATCCCCATCCCCTTTCATCAGCCCCACCCAGACAGATTGGATACTACTCAGTGGAGATTCTACCTTCCTCCACGCCCTCTGGATCTAGGCTCCCTCTTGAAAGCTTGTAAGCCAGTCACTTCTTGCCTTTGTAGCCCCCAAGCCCCATTTTGGGTAGCCAGTGTCTAAGTTGCCCATCCCTGTCTACTCTGTGTATGAAGGGGGTGGGAATGATCCTTGCTGTAAAGATTTGTTCCCTCTTTTGAGCTACTGCATCCAAAGGTGTAGGTCAAGTTCATCAAATTGTGTCAGCTTACTCTTTTTTCCCTCTTCTTTCTTCTTTTAGTTGAGCTCTGATCATCTAGCCATTGAAGCCAGGCATTATCTGCAAGTGTGGGTGTTCTTATGCATATGCCCTCTCTTCTTATCAGCTGGATGCTTCAATCTCCACTCCAGTCCTCTGTGTATGCCAATTGATCCTGCTGGCCACCTTCAACTATGGTCTGAAGCCTCTAAGCCCAGAGACTCATACCCTCAAGGTGTTTGGTTATGGCTAAGAAATTTATATACCTTTGTCCCCTAATTGCTCTATTATAAATATTGATACATTTACAGCATATACAAATGTGTTTGCAGACATGTCATCTGCCAAACAGAGCTCTATGTGGCTATGAGTGTAATTCCTTTTGCTTACTCTTTCCTGTTCATCTTGCCTGTCAGCCTAGGTACCTACTTATAGATTAAAGCTTATTATTAGTGATAATGTAGGACTGTGCATAATGGTATCTACCTTTTGTTGTCTGTTAGCTCTTATGCACCTTTAAGTGTCTTCCTTTTCTATGTTTTTTATGTGCTGATCACTCTGTCATTAGGTATTGCTTTTCTCCTTTACCTGTAGTGCTGTAGATTAAGCATGGGGCTGCTAACCGCAAAGCTGATGGTTCAAACCCACCAGCCACTAAACACTAAACCCTAAACACTGTGAGTCTGACCTCAGTGGCACTGAACAACAATATAACAACAACAACATTATCTAGTTAGGGATTTCCCAACCCTTGCCCGTCCCATCTCAGGTAACCACTAAAACATTTTTTTTCTATGTGTAAACTGTTCCTTGACTTTATAATTTGTTGTTGTTCTTAAATGCCGTTGATTCCAGTTTCAACCCTTATACAGCGACCCTGTATAAGGTTTCCAAGGAATAGCTGGTGAGCTTGAACTGCTGACCTCATGGTTCAAAATGACTTTGCAGTTCGGTGCATTAACCCACAGCGCTATACCAGGACTCTGACTTTATAATAGTGGACTCATAAAATACTTCTCCTTTTGGAACTGACTTATTTCACTGAAGTTCATCCACATCTTGAGCTTTTTCTCAAAGGATTCTTCATTATTCCTTAAATTTCAATAGCATTCCATTGTATATATGTACCACCGTTTGTTTACCCATTCATTCATTGATGAGCACTTAGGTTGTTTCCATCTCTTTGCTACTGTGAATAATGTTGCAAGAATCTGGACATGCACGGAGTCCTGGTGTGATGCTATTGTTGTTGTTGTTAGTGCCGTCGAGTCGGTTCCGACCCATAGCGACCCTGTACAGGGTTTCCAAGGGTGTAAATCCTTACGGGAGTAGAAAGCCTCATCTTTCTCCCGCGGAGCGGCTGGTAGTTTCGAACCGCTGACCTTAAGGTTCGCAGCCCGATTCATAACCACTACGCTACCAGATGCTATAGGACAAGCTAATTGAAAGATGGTAGTTCACACCTACCAGCTGCTTCCAGGAAATGCAATATAGGCTTCATTATGAGTCGGAACCAACTCAAGGGCATTTAGCAACAATAACAACGATCCTGAGTATTCCTTCATGTGTTTGTTGACCATCTGAATGTCTTCTTTGATGATTGTCTGTTTATGTCCTCTACCCATTTTTTAATTGGTTAGTTTGATTTTTTTTGTTTCTTAGGTGGTTAAAGTTTTCTATAAATTTTTGATATTAGTCCCTTTTCGGAAATCTCACTGCCAAGAAAAAATTTTCCAGTCTGTTAGTTCTCTTCTTACTCTTTCAAAGAACACTTTTGATGCACATAAGTTCCTGACTTTTAGAAGATTCCAGTTATCTAGTTTATCTTTTGTTGTTTGTACATTTTTGGTTATGTTTTGATAATCTCTTTATGCCATAAATTACAGCTCCTGAATTTTTTCTTTATCTTTACACAGTTTTTGGTTTTACATCTAAGTCTTTGATTCATCTTGAGTTAGTTTTTGTATTTGGTATGAGCTATGGGTCTTATTTCATTTTTCTGCAAATGGATTTCCAGTTTTGCTAGTACCATGTATTAAAGAAACTATCTCCTCCTCATTTAATAAATTTCAGCCATTTGTCAAAGATCAGCTGTACACGGGTGGATGGATTTACTTTTGGGCTCTCAATTTTGTTCCACTGTTCTATGAGTCTGTCTTTGTACCAGTACCAGGCTGTTTTGACCACCATGCTGCTTAGCTGTTGGTATTGCTGTTATGTGCTTTCGAGTCAACTACAACTAATAGTGACTCCATGCACAACAGAACACTGTAGGGGCCTGTTCATACTCAGCCTCAACTGGCAGTAGGATGGGGGAAAAGACACCTGGAGTACAAAGATTTGATGTATGTTTTGCTGTGTATATTCTCAACAACAACAAAGTCCCATAACCTCCTCTCCGTGTGTGAGCCCTCAACCCAAATGATAAATGCTCTCTACGAGTAAATTGTTTCATGCCCTTTCACTGGTTCTCTTGTTCTGCAGTTGCCCTTGTCATTAGTATTTTTGCCCACTGCACGCACTGTTCTCTCCCAGGTCAAACTTCTATCCTGCTCATCGTGTTTTGCTCAGGATCTGCCTATGTCTCACAGTGTCTCTGTTTTCATGGGGATTCCCTGAAGCTGCCTTTCCCTCGCCTATGTGTGATGTCTTCTGTGTTCCAAAATGGCCGGATGCAGCACTGTCTTCATTCTGTCTTTCCAAATGGCATTTAATCCAATTCTTTATCCTCTTATTGGATGCTCAGAGTTCCAGGATTATCATCTATACATGTTTCACTTGATTGTTCTGGTGTTGTTGTAGAGGGACTGAGCAGAATATGTCATCAGGATGCCATCTTGTTTCTGCCACCAAAAAACTGTACATGTATTAGGAAAGTTATGAGCAAATTTTTAATTCACTTGTATCATTGTTTTGTGGCTAAGGAGGACTTGGAACTGCATTGACAAAGCAAGAACAAGTCTAGTTGTTATGTTTTCTCAAAAATCCTTTGTAAGTCACAGATAAGCCAAAATACTTTCTGTAAGAATAAAGTAACAAAGTGTAGTTTCCAAATAAGCTAATCACAGAAGGGCAAATAATGTACCACTACGGCACTTAACAACAACAACACTTAAATAAAAATAAAAGGCAAATGTATAGACAACAAAGTTTCTTAGTGGTTGCCCGGGGAAGAAAGGGGGGAAAGGAGGGGGCTAATGGTAATAGATACATTGTGTTGATTAAGAATTAAGGTTAGGGTTGAATAGCCAGTTATTTTAAATGTTGTCAATAAGTTGTATACTTGTGAAAAGTTGAACTGGCAAAAGTTGCATGTTAGATATATTTACAACAACCACATGCAAAAAGAAATAATAACTACTGAGACTGCTTACAAACAACACTCCTCATGGTATTTGGTTTGGAAATTTAAGTCCGAGGTTTCACAGACATCCCAATTAATTGGCCTAATAACATGCTTAGTGCACCTCTGCTCTACCTTCTAGTTCAATATGCACTTCTTGGGCTCTTAAAAGCTAGTAATCAGCTATCCAAGGCACAACAACTGGTCTCTCTTCATCTAGTACAGAGGAAGGAGAGTCAGCAGTAGGAGAAGGATATGGAAAGTGTTGCTAATTACCTCCATGAACATCTTCCATGAGACCAGAAGTGGATGGCACCCAGCTACCATTACTGAACAAGTGATCTAAAATTCCACAGAATACTGATCAAAGGATGGAAAATGCAGAACAGGATTGCAAATGCTCATGGACTCCAGATTTCCTGAATTCCTAAAACTACTGCCCTGAGAGGATCTTTAAACTGGAAACCAAAATAACCCTGAAGTCTTCTTAAAACCAAACAATAGTTTAGCTTAACTAAGAAAAATTGTCTAGCTTGAACATTTTACTACTTTTAAGAACTATCTATGTGGGGTCAGAATGACAAAAGCAACTCAGAAGATTGGACAAGAACCTTAGAGGGAAGTGAATTTATGTTCCTGGGGGAGAAACAACCCAGAAAAGGTTAGTAAGAATAGTTGCATAATCAGAAAAAGATCATCACTGTCACTGAAGAGAGCATGTATAACATGTTGACTGGTCTGTTTTGCTGTGTATATTCTCAACAACAGCAAAAAATAATAAAAATAGTTTTGATGTATCTTTAGCCAAAAAAGTTTCACATTTTTATTAATGTGCAATGAGAAATGTGAGAACAAATAAGAAACAAGGAATAAACTAGAAAACCAAAAGGGATTCTAGTTAAGTTAAAGGAAGTGCTACATATTTAACTTTAAAATAACAGTGAATTAAAAAAAAATTTATATTGTTTCACAGATCTATTGCATGGTCAATTAGTAGAATGTACTGTTTGTGGGCTTTCATCTAAATGATACAGGATTTTATCAAATAACAAAAATTCCAAAATCTAAGGAACCTCTTATTGCATTCTACAGCACCAACAAAACAGTAGCACACATGCAAAAAGAGCCAAATGTGATTTTTAACCTCTTTTTTTAATAAAACCATAAAATGCATAAAAGCTGGATTAACTGCCTCCCGAACCCACATTTCGCCAGCCGGGTTCTCATCCCCAGCTGGCAAAACTGGCAATCCTTTATTTTTGTTTAAATACCTGGTTTGCAGCCAGAAGGGAAAGTGAGTTCATAAAAAAAAAAAAAAAGGGGGGGGGGTATTTTTGAAGAGGAATAAACAACTGAAAAATAAATCTGCATTGTAAAAAATCTAATAAAATAAAATATAAATTATTCAGCTTTATAAAATGAATGTTGACTCTTGAAATAAGTGGTTTTGCTTCTGAACATATGTGCGCTAAGTGGTATAACTATACATATTGTTAAAATTAGAAATGGTTGCTGTATCATGTGGCACTGAACGGAACTGATGTAATATATTGTCTTACTGACATGGAAACTTAAGCAACGCGGAGGAAAGAACACCTAACCAACTCAGCCAGCTCCCTTTACTAGATAGTCTTTGCTATCAATGAAAAAGAAAGAATTTTTGCATAACCAAGATACTCTTACCTCTAAAGAACTGGTAGACGAAATAAATAAGAAGTAAAAATAAAATGATTGCAATGTTTTGCATATGAATATATCAAACATGTTACTATTCTCTTCATACAATATCCTTTTCAGTTTTCTCTCCTTACATCTAAAGTATTCCCAAACTCACTGCTTTGACAAGCTATGGAAATCTGTCAGATTAAATAATTCAAACAAGTTCACTGATACTAATTTTAAGATGTATTTTTTTTTTCTCCCTTATAAGCACTTTTTTTTTTTTTTTTTAAATTAAACTGATATAAAATTTACATTCATTGAATCTAAGTGGTCCAATTATTTTTGGGTGCTACTGAATCCACCCCCTCCACCCAAACAAAACATCTATTTTATTTCATGGTTATGAAAAAGAACTGGCAAATGGTGATGGCAAAGTAGAGGTACAAGAAAAGGTAAAGCACATTGAATTCAATTAAAATACAAAGTAGCATATAATTTAGACATTATTACAGATCAAAGCCCATTCTTGGAGAAATAATCCAGTAAATTCTCCTGGAAAATTAATCCAAATTTTTCCATCTTGAAACCAGTAATACTAACTTTTAAATTAAGCTCAATGTTTTAATATGAATGTACACACTATATTTCTTATCACTACTGCCATTTGTAACTACAAGATTAGCTTTACATTATATTTACATTAAAAAAAAAAAAAAAAAAAAAGCCAAGACATAAAAGAAGGAAATCTGGAGCATTAAAATAAATATGTTGTTGCTACTGTTGTTAAGTGTTGTTGAGTTGGTTAGTAACCCTGTACAACGCCATACTAGGAGTCTAAAAGAAATGTAGAGGTTACAAATGATGAAAGGTCACATCAAATCAAAACCTAAACAAAGCTCACACTCAAGGAAACATGGTTTCATTTCTACTTTTCCACCAGGAGCCAGAGATTGCTTTGTTTTCTGATAAAATAAAACCTAAGATTCAAGGAAGTTATAGCACATACCAATTATTATAAAATATTTTGGCAATATCTTACATGGACACTTCCATTTATATATATATACATAACATATACAAGTAAATTTTAAAATTTTACCATGAATAGCTTTTGAATGGTTATTAAATTCAAAGGTCAATATTGTATAAGAAGCTATATATTTTTAAATGATATATCAACAGAAGTGTTCACTGTAAATACTGGACTAATGGGCATTGTCAAAAAACATATTAATTCCAAATTTCTTTTTTTACCAATTAGAATTTATTTGGGAGGATGAAGGAACACCTTTCTTCGTTTGCTCACTAGGCCATACAATGCACCCAAAGTAAGCAATTATAAGGAAACTATGTATGCCCTGGAGTGGCTTACTGCTCAATCAATAATCCTGACAGAACAGATGGGGGGAAAAATTAAACATCCAAACAAACTGTCTGCACACCTATGTTGTGAAAGTAAACTGCGAATTTGGATGCACCAATTTACTGCTAATTCAAAATATTTTTTTTCTGGTAACTTTGCATTTCAGGTACTGATATGTGGATGTTTTAAATACAAGCACACATCTATACACTATAGCACTTATGGAGGTCTTTCATATATAGTTCACATACACATAACAGGAATTTTCAAAGTACGAAGAAAATAACAACAACAAAAACAATAAAACCTTCCTATTTTGGTTTTTAAACTATACTTCAGGAGAATATACAGGAGAAATATATATTTCATTCATAAGAACTGCAAATGCCATGGTTTCTTGGTATTTCTCTATAAATAGGTTATTTTATAACCAGGTCTCAACTGCTCTAGTAATTCTTAAGAGACTGGAACTTCAAATGCCATTTACTATGAATTATAATGTTGTGTGCTTTATGACCATTTGTAAGATTATACACACAAATACTCGCATACAGCTAACATCTTACTTTCAAAAGCAAACTCTAACTTGAAACAGGAAAAAACTTCGAACAAGATTAAGGTTAAATGGATATGACTCGTGATTATGTCATACATATATGTTATCTTCCAATAGATTTTTTACTTCTGTTTTCATTCAGAATCAGCAGACAATATGGAATTCCATGAAATTCAAGGAAAAATAGCCATAGGAAAAAAATCATTGAGTTATCACTAGTATTCCCTATAATGGTTAGTCTTGTATACATTCTTACGCTTCAGAGGATTTAAAAATGAGCCTTGTGCTTAAACTAGAATCATACCAGACTACCAAATGCAAATATTCAAAAGACCATAAAACAGAAGTGCTCTTCAGGTGGAAACAGCTACTACAAAGAACTGGAAGATTTCTAGGTTAAGTAAAGGTTGACATACAAACACTGGTAGGCATTAGCATTACACTAAACAGACAATTTTAGTGTATATTTAAGCAGTATCAAAGCAGAATGCATTTTAATATTATATACAGAAACAGCAATATCATAAAGAAAGAAGACTAAACATAGCCAACTCCTAAGTGCAGTTAGAAATTCTTAAATATGAATTTAACTATATAAAGTAGACAATGTCCATTTCAATTAGTCAATAAAGAAAGAAATTTCTTTATTTTATATTCTCTTTCATATTGGCCACTAGGCCTTTTTAGAACTATCAGGAAGATGAAGGTTTTCAAAACTACTTAGGGGAAAACAGGTTATAAAACTACCAACATTAATTAAATATTAGCTTTTCTTTTTACCCAATGATTAGAATTTCTAAAATTAGTTTTACCACAATTTTCTGGAAATACATTATAGAAGTTTTGTCTAAGGGTTAATCAAAATAACGAGGGATGTTAGTGAAATATATGTAACATTGGTCTCATTAATTTCTCTTAAGAAGTCCTAAAGAAAATACTGAAAGTCAATAAAATGATATCGTTTACATTTATTCTTTGTTGGATTTAAAATAAATAAAATTACATTTAAATCAAGATAGGTTCTAAGTATTCTCCCCAATGACGGGAACTCCGTATTAGCACTTGTGCTACCCTCGATTCATTCTGAAGAAAATACAGACCCTTGGCTTTAGATTTATACAGAACTAAGTTTCCATCTGTGCTATTATTGATGTAGTATCACAATGACTTTGAGAAAAAGTTGCTATCAAAGAAATTATCAAAATATTCATAGCTCAGATACAGTATTTTCAAATTATATTAAAGAGATGTTAAAGATAGTAGATTTCAGAGGAAAAACATGTAAGATTACACAAAGTGCACGGTTTTAAAAAATTAGATTCTGAAAACTAAGGATATATTAAAAAATGCATTTTCAATCACTGGCAAGAAAATTACCTTTTATACTTAGATGAAATAAAATCATATACAGCTTTTCTAAATAGCAACCACAACTAGATACTATATATTGCCTAGCAATCAAGTTATTTTTCTACAATCTTTTTGTTAGCTCTAACTTGATTATCAAGTAATTTTTATTTTTACACTATTACAGAAGTGCATTTCTCTAGGTTTCCAAAACCACCTTATTCAACCTTCCCCATCTGTCACCATCTGCTTCTTTTTAGCATGTACTTTTTGTGTGATCACATAAGCATGTGAAAAGTAACTAACATTCAGATGATTATCTGCTGGTACATTTGAGGACTGGGCATAATAAAAGTGAACTGCCAAAACGTACTTAACACTTTTAATTTTGTTGGGTCTTGCATGTAAGCTACATTTGATTTTCAAACTGTTTTACAGTTGGAAAGTTGATCAGGTACTGCTAACTCAAGAGCAAAGCTGAGACTCTAAATAATTAGCACTGCATAAAATGGTTTGGATTCAAAGAGAGCCAAATCAAATAATAAAATTTAACAGTACGAGTTTATATGTGATTTCTCATTTCTTTTATGACTACGAGGTGTGAAAAGACCATATACACTAAAAAACAAAATTTCTTCGAGATATTTATAAAACTATAATATCCTGCTGGTCAGGAATTATATACAGTTTAGTTATAATACAAGAAAGAGTAAAAATATGATATTTAAAAACTACATATACAAATGTATTTTTAGAGATTTAACACACTAAATGAATAGCTTAAGTGTCTGCTGAGACTGGATCTCTGCAACGGCTTTTAAAGCAAGTAAACAAACCCAAATTTAAAAATCACTTTTCCCCTTTAGCAATTAAGATCTTTCAATTCTTTACAAATTGGAAAAATTGCATTGAAAGCTCTACACTTCATCAAAGGAGGCAAGAGCATAAATAATTTTTGAAAAACGTTCTATTTTCAACAAATGGCACATCTAAACTATGTGTCTTATTTTTTCTGGTGGTCTTTGCACCAAGAAGAAATTGAAGTTCATTTAAAACTTAAGTTTATTCAAAATCTTCTATGAAGTGAGACTACATTTTAAAAAACTTGAACTGATTTTCAATACTTTATAAAATATCTCTGGGACACTGTGCTGTAATAGCAAAGTATTTCTACTACATTAAAACAATTTAAAAGGTAAACGATGATCACTGACGTATGGGTAAAGTAAAGGTTACAACAAGATCACTCCATAATGAGTAAACAAGTCTTACAGAAAAACAGAAGGGAGAACCACCACAGTGCTACTTTTAAGACTATCAAGAACAAGCTGGCATTAATAATGGCATTACTAGAAGCGTTCAGGTTCCAAACAAGTGAGACACACAAGCTGAAGTACGAGAAGACATTCCCTTCAGCTCTGGCCAACCCCTCTCTGATACTGACCATGTGATCACATTAAGTATTGCCTTGCTCTCAATCCAACACTGAATTGAGAACAAGGCAATACATAATGTGATTAAGTGTACATGGCCAGTATCCCCTCACCTACAGGATAAAATGAACAGCAAGGTCAGTTTGAACCTCAAGGTCTACAGTTCAAACACACTAGCCGCTTTTCAGAAACTCTATATTGGGTTGCTGTGGGTCAGAACCAACTCGATGGCACTTAACACCACCAACAGGACAAAATATGAAGTTCTTTTCATTCCAATTATGACTACTGCCCTCTTCCTGCATCCTCTGCTGCCAGTAGATTGTCCCAACAGCAAAAGCACATTCCTTTTCTGTCCACTACAATATATTGTAAAACAATTATCTTCTTTTCTAGTAAAATTATTTTATATGTCTTCTCATCTTGGTAAGGAGCTCTGGTAGTGTAGTGGTTATGAAATGGGTTGCTAACCTCAAGGTCGGCAGTTCGAAACTTCCAGCTGTTACATGGGAGAAAGATGAGGCTTTCTGCTCCCATAAAGATCTGCAGCCTCAGAAACCCTGTACAGGGTCCCTATGAGTGGGAACCGACTCCACGGTACTTACCATCATCATCATCATCTTGGTAAGAAACCCTGGTAACTTAGTGGGTTATGTTAATTGCAAGGGCAGCAGTTTGAATCCACCAGATTTACAGTCTTCTTGTTGTTGTTAAGTGCCATCGAGTCAGTTCAGACCCATAATGACCCTGTGCAGGGTTTCCGAGAAGCAGCTGGTGAGCTTGAACCGCCAACCTTGTGGTTCAAACCGACTTTGCAGTCCAGTGCATTAACTCAGAGCGCCACACCTAGGACACCCTATTTGTTTTTGTTGCAAGTGTCTTCAATTTGGTACCAACTCAGAGCGACCTTGTATAGGGTTTCTGAGGAGCAGCTAGTGGGTTTGAACTGGAAAACCTATGTAGGGTAGCTCTGAGTTGGAAATGACTTGATGACACACAGAAAGTTACACAAGGTCAAAAACTTTTATATTTTTTGTATTCCCAGCATCTATCTGACACTCAATAAATAGTCAGTGAAATAGTCCATAATTGCAGACCAGATTAAAGAGTTAAATTCTTGCTAAAAGACAGGGTAAATTTATCCAAAGTTACAGTATATGACATAAATCCCTAAGACAGAATCATAAGAATTAAAATTACCTCAAATGTACCTTAAATAAGAAGTTAGTTGTCTCAAAATTTGCAGTTCTCAAATAACTACAGAGATCACTTTACCCTATAAAAACAGGTGTCAAGATTTTAATACATGAATGAATATGCATCAAAAATGGGCATGTATTCTTGTTTTTAAAGACCAGATTTTTGCAATATTAAAATAAAGGTATACAAAAATGTATTCTTACTTGTCTATAAAAAGAAACTGCTAATTTCTTGTGAACTATAAACTTTCTGCTTAGAAACAATTGGACTCTTTTTGCATTAAAGGCTTCCTTTTGTTCTTCAATTGATGAAATTTGCATAGAAAACAGTATGGTTGTTTCTTAAATCATCTGCTTCTGAAATGAGTTGTATTTATCTTCTTCAGAAATAATTTCTCCCTAATTGTGACACAACTCATTTTGTTATTCTAAATATGGGAGATCATCATCCATAGAAAACGTATAGTAGGCGTAATTGAACTCCAGAGAAACAAAGAATTTGTTTTTCATGACATTCACAAAAACAATCCTATACTAGAAAACATAATCTTGTATATAAGCAAACACAAAACAGTGTTTCTAAAATTTTATCTAGTCCAGGCACAAAAATGGAGAATTTTAACCTTTACTAGAATTTGTAAGCGAAAAAGTCATATTTTTTGGCAGTTTTCAAGAAAGTAATTATTGGAGATTCACTGTGTATAAAATATTAGCAATTAGTTCTAATAACTCAACATTTCTGAGCTATAAATTTAATCCCAAATTGCAAAGAACTATTATAATTAACAAGCCTGAATTACTATATTTATTATTATGTTGTTGTTACGTGCCATTGAGTCGACACCGACTCATAGCGACTCCCTATGCATAGCAGACGGAAACACTGCTCAATCCTGGGCCAACCTCACTACTATTATATGTCGACTTGGCTAGATCATGCTTCTCAACAGTTTGGCAGCTATTGTATAATCATCTTTCACTTTGCGATCCATATGTGAGCAGCCAATCAGGTCCACGGTGAGTTTCCTTGGGGGTGTAGCCTGCATCCAATATATAAGAATGCAAACCTTAAAGTTCAATATACTATGAAACAGGACTTTATATGATTTGAGTATTGTGGTATAATGAGTTATTTAGTGTCTCTTTTAGCCAGAATCTTTGCAAACTCCCACCAAATGACTTTTTCCTGATGGATCTGGATAAGAGAAGGTTGGGGAAGATACTGATAGGATTATGTGATTCAATCCTGAGTCATTAACAGGGTTGTGATTGAAAAATTGGATTTCTAACATGTATCGAATGAGTCATCTCAGAAGTAGAAACAGGGGGACCTCACTTCCATCAAGGAAGAAGAGCCAGGATCGGAGCACATCCTTTGGACACCCTTTGCACTGAACCCCCTTGACCAAGGGACACAAAGCTGTGACAATGGAGAGTGGCAGAGAAGCAGCAGTAGAAGCAAGAGTCAGAGCAGGAGACAGAGTGGTGGACGTCCTGGCCCATGGACAAAGCAAGGCTGAGTCTGTTTGGGCAACAGATTCCTTTGTAGAATGGGGTGCTTCCAGGCACTTAATTGGGGAGCTAGGTTTGCTGAACCGTAGAGCTAGACCTTAGTGTCTTTGGGCTGAGGCTTGTAACAGAGTGGAGTCTCCTTTGGGCATTTATCAGTAGCCCTTAAAGACCTTTGTAACATTGCCTAGTAGGGAAAAAGTCAGGCTAAAGGGCTGCAGCCGACCTGAAGCCATGGTTGAGGAAAGGCTGTCTTAACTGAGAGAATTGTGCCCTGAGCATTTTCTGATCCTGCACTGTAACCTGCTGACTTCACTAATAAACCATGTAACTGTGAGTATGGTTTCTGAGCTCTGTGTGACCATTGCAATGCATCAAAATCCAGTTAAGCAGAGTGTGTTGTGGGAGAGATGGCTGGTGCCATGTTTTTGTTGCAAGGATTAAGCAAATGCTGTACAGTCAGGTGTTGTGTAACATCTGCTGGGCAACATTCCGCTACATATACATCTGTGGTTCCATCATTTTGCGTTGACAATGCACATACATTTGCACTTCTATGATGGATTCAAAGCTGCTGTCACTAGTCACCTCTAAATTTAAAGAAGTGAAGATATTTCAATCAACTCTGGCAAAGTTACGAGTTTTTTCACTTCAGAGATGGTTGGTAGTAGCTTGAACTGCGGTCTAACAGAATGCGCAGCACTAACATGCCAGGATGGGACCACAGACATATGTTTGCTTGGACATTGTCCAAATGGATGTTATGTGGCACATGACTCAACATGGATACTCAAGCAAACCTCTCCTTCTCTTGATCCTGCATCTAACTTGTCATCCTCTGACCAATGGTTTTTGGGACATGACCTACAGATGTTGAGTTCATCAGTCCCTGCATCTTGTAAGACAAGAGTAACTGTAAGCCTGACCCCTGACTCTTGAGTCTGGGACTTACTAGGCTCTACAACACTCTATTTCCTTGAAATAACCCCACAATTACAGACCCATACAAACACTTTCACTGGTTTTATACTTCTAGTGTACCCAGCCTAAGACATTTGGTACCAAGAGAGGTTTTACAGAAACAAAATTATAAAGAGTAGTTTTTAATTGTTTCTCAAGTCTGACTAGTCTTATAGGACTGTAAATAGGCCACTGCTCCGTGGTGAGAGGGGACAATCGACAAAATGAAAAAGATCACCACCCACTGGATCAAATATTTGTGAAAGACAAAGCTCTGGGTGGCCTTGATAATTTTCTACAACTCTGATGGAAAGAGAAGTATAAGGAAGCTAGCTGATTGGTCCTGTTTTTATTAAGCAACCTGGTGATACACAGGGATGAACTCAAAGCATTAGAGTCACAGTTCAAGTGCTGCAAACAAGACCTGAAAGTTGTCATTGTGCCCTGGAGGAAAAGCTTTATTTCTTATAGTAACAGAGCTGATACTGCTGAAAAACAAGCTCAGGGCCTTCTTTACGAGTAGCTGAATTACAGCGCCAATTTAATTCCCAACACTAAATAGTCTCTTAAGCTAAAATGAGGCCACTGATTGAGACATGGTGTCCTGACAGCTGGCATGGGGACATATGGAAAGATAATCAGGAAGCTGGGTACACTGAACCCCTAAATTCCATTGAATCACTTTTGATAATAGAACCAGAATGCTTACTCCCATCTGAAGAAAGTATTCCATCTTTTTCGGCTAAGTCACCCTCCATAGTAAAACCATTATTGCTTCCAGCCCCATCTGATAAGATTAGCCAGCTGTGCCTAGAGACTTTTTGTCTGAAAAATCTTGTAGAGCACTGACTGAGGCAGATGCCCTATAAGACACTGATAAATGTCCTCAAGACTCACCCCCACCATTCATTTTCACCTTTAGACTTATGTCATAGGAGCCATTAACTTAGTTCTTACTGAGAACGACCCTATGCACAACAGAATGAAATACTGCCTGGTCCTATGCCATTCTCACAGTTGTTGTTATGTTTGAGCCTGTTGTTGCTGCTGCTGTGCCAATCCATCTTGTTGGGGGTCTTCCTCTTTTTGCTGACCCTCCACTTTTCCAAGAATGATGTCCCTCCCTCTCCAGGAAATGGTCCCTCCTGATAATATGACCAAAGTACCAGAGACGAAGTTTTACCTTATATGCATGTAAAAGTTGTACAATGAATAAGGAAGACTGTAGAAGAATAGAGGCACTTGAATCATGGTATTGGAGAAAAACATTAAAAGCATAATTTGCTGCCAGAAGAACAAACATCTGTGTTGAAAGAAGTACAGCCAGAATGCTCCTTAAAAACCAGGATGGTGAGATTTCATCTCTCATACTTTGGACATGTTATCAGAGGAGCCAGTCCCTGGAAAAGGACATCATGTTTGGTAAAGTGGAAGGTCAGTAAAAGAGAAAGACCCCCAGTGAGATGGACTGGTATAGTGGCAGCAGCAACGGCCTAAATGAACAATTGTAAGGATGGTACAGGACTGGACAGTGTTTTGTTCTATTGTACATAGTGTTGCTATGAGTCGAAACTGACTCAACTAACAACAATGCATTAATATCTATTCTTGACATGGTCCCTAAATTCAACTGGGATATTCTCAAGGTCCTATTTTGACTCTCATGAACTTGTTTTAGTTTTCTTCTGCTTCAGCCTGAACTTGCATAGGAGAAATTCATGGTCTGTTTCACAATCAGCCCCTGACCTTGCTTTGGGTTGATGATATTGAGGTTCTCTCTCATCTTTTTCTACAAGCTGTAGTCAATTTGAGTCCTGTGCATTCCATTTGATGAGGTCCAGGTGTACGTTCACCATTTATGTTGTTGAAACAAGTATTTTGAATTAATAAGTCACCGGTCTTGGAAAGTTCTGCAGTCTCCAGCATTGCTTCTATCACCAATTATATATTTCCCAACCACTGATCCTTCCTTTTTGTTTCCAACTTTTGTATTCTAATAATCAGTAATTATGAATCTTAACTGCATGTTTGATCAATTTTAGACTATAGAAGATGGTAGAATTCTTCAATTTCATTATTACAGACTTTAGTGGTCGGTGCATAAATTTGAAGAATAGTGATATTAACTGGTCTTCCTTGTAGGCATATGGATATTATTCCTATCACATTGTACTTCAAGGTAGACCTCGAAATGCTTTTTTGACGATAAATGTGTTATCACATTCCTCTTAAATCTGTCATTCTCTGTATTATAAACCATGTGTTCATCTGATTCAAAATGGCCAATACCATTCCATTTCAGCTAATTCATACCTAGGCTATTGACCTTTATGCATTTCATTTCATTTTTGACAACTTCCAATTTTCCAAGATTCATACTTCATACATTCCATGTTCCTTCCAATTATTAATGATGTTTGCAGCTGTTTATTCTCATTTTGAGTTGTGCCCCACCAGCAAAAGAAGGTCACAATGATTTAAGTCCACCCATGCCATTAAGATCAACCCTACTTTGAAGAGACAGCTCTTCCCCATTGTTAGTTTTGAGCGCTTTCCAACATGAAGAGCTCATCTCTGACACTATAGTTGACAGTGTTCTATTGGCATTCATAAGGTTTTCAGTTGCTGACCATTCAGAAGTGGTCTACCTCTCCTCTTCTTCTTTATAGTCTGTCTTAGTTTGGAAGCTCCACTGTCCACCATGGGTGACCCTATTGGTATTTAAAATGCCAGTGGCATAGCTTCCAGCATCACAGCAACACACAAGTCACCATGATATGACAAACTGACAGATGAGTGGTGGTTTAGATTTATAAACAGTCTTACATCTCAGCAAGCCCTAAGTAGTGAAGTACAATGTGTGTGACCCCCAAGGAGATATGCTACACTCCAATAGAAATGCTTGACTTTTCTTATATAAAACGGATAACTAAAGAATACATGTGGGAATGGCCCTGAGGACACACTTTTGACTACACTGAGGAATAAATTTGTGAAGGGAATCTAAGCATCCTTGCAGAATACTGTGCTTTTATATAGGTCAGACTTGACAGTGGAACGTCTCTAACTAGGACATCTAACTGCAACGGGGTTGAATAGACCCTGGAAGATGGGGCCAAGTGGCAGCACAATTGACATACACAAGGTGGGTATGGTTGCCATAATGGACAGCAGAGTCAAAGCATTAATAAGAATATTCAAACTCAAAGGTGTTGGCTACTTAGTCATGGTATCCTCCTAAGAGTGGGAAAAAAAAGGGAAAATCTACTAAATATTTCCTTCATACATACAAGTGGAAGAATTCTAGGTCAACTATAAGACAGTCTAACTCAATTCAGAAGACAGAGTCAAAGACCTCAATTAAGTTCCAGATTTTGGCTACTATGTAGACCCACAACTCACGGAGTGAAGGAGAAGTTGGATCCCCTTGAGGAAGGACCCTACCGCACTGCTACAAAAATTTTTGTTAACCTTTCTCCCAGCCTTCCCCCAAAGAAATCTGTGGCCTTTTAAGAAGAATGACTATTCATTGAGAATAAGGAAATACTCAGACTTTGGGGGGATTACTAGACACTGGCTCTGAAATGACACTAATTCCAAGAGAGCCAAAAAGCATCATTGTAGCTCATCAATCAGCATTGGGGTGTAGGGAGGTCAGGTTTAATGGAGCCTAGGCTCAGGTCTGTCATACAGTGGGTTCAGTGAGTCCCCAAACCCATACTGTAGTGATTCCCCTAGTTCCAGAATGCATAATTAGAATAGAGAAATACAGCAATGGGCAAAGAAGGCCACATTGGATCCCTGAGATATGGAGTTAAGAGTTCTTTCTTACAGTTAAGAAGAGTCAAGGGAAAGCCATCAGAACTGCTCCTACCTAGGAAAACAGCAAACCAAAATCAATACAACATTTCTGGAGGAACTGCAGAGATCAGTACCCCATGAAAACTTGAAGTATGCAGGGGTGATGATTCCTACCACATCCCCAATCAATTTGCCAATTTGGCCTGTGTAAAAAGTATATTGGAGAATGACAGTGGGTTATCATAAACTTAACCAGGTGGTGACTCCAATTGAAGCTGCTGTTCCAGATGTGGTTTTATTGTTTGAACAAATTAATGTATCTCCTGGTACCTGGTATGTAGACAGTGATCTAACCAATGAATTTTTCTCCATATCTGCTGTGAAGGATAACTAGAACCAGGCTGCCGCCAGCTGGTAATAAACCTTCACTTTCCTACCTCAAAAGTGTATCAACTCACAAAGTCATAATGTACTCCACAGAAACCTTGATTGCCTTTTCCTTCCACAAGATGTCACACTGCTCCATTACAGTGATGACATTATACTGACTGGACATAGTAAGGAAGAAGAATCAATGACTCTAGACTTTTTGCTAATACATTTGTGAGCTATTGTTGTCAATGTTAAGTGTCATCAAGTCAATTGTGGCCTAAAGTGACCCTGTATAGGGTTCCTGAGGAGCGGCTGGTGGGTTTGAACTGTCAACCTTGCAGTTAGTAGCTCAGCACTTACCTGACAATGCCACACCAGGATTCCTATTTGCTAGCTAATGAGTGGAAAATTCATCTAACCAAAATTCAGGTGTTTTCCAGCTCAGTGAAATTCTTAAGGGTCTAATGGTGTAGGGCATGTTGAGACACTCTTTCTACAGCAAAGGATGAGGTGGTACGTCTGGCCCAGTCTACAACTAAAAAGGAGGCCCAATGTTTGGTGGGCCCCTTCATATTTTGGAGGCAGCATATGCCTCATTTAGTGTGTTACAATGACCTGCTTATCAAATGATTTAAAAGCTACTAGTTTTGAATGGGGCCTGGAACAAGAGAAGGCTCTGCAAGTGGCTCAGGATGCCATGCAAGCTATTCTGCTACTTGGAACATATGATCTGGCTGTTTCAATGGTTCTTGAAATATCAGTGGTAGAGAGTAGTCCTGTTGGAGTTTTGACAAGTTCCTATTGGTGAATCACAGCACAGACCCTTTGAATTTTTAAGCAAACCCCTATCATCCTCTGCAGATAACTACTTTCCTTTTGAGAAACAACTTCAGGCTTATTATTTGGCTTTAATAGAGACAGAACATCTAACAATGGGCCACAAGGTCACCACTGGCTTCAGCTGCCCATCATATACTGGGTGGTGTCTGAGCCACACAGTCATAAAGTCGGACATGCACAGCATCATTCTATCACTAAATGGAAGTTATATATAGAAGGCTGAACTTTAGCAAGAACTGAAAACACAAGGAAGTTGTATGAGGAAGTGATCCAGTGACCATGGTTTTCACTCCTGTCACATTACATTTCCTCTCCCAGTCTGCACCTACGGCCTCATGGGTAAGTTCCTTATGATGAGCTGATTAAGGAAGAGAAAATTTGAGCCTGGTTTACAGATGGTTTTGCATAATATTCAAGTACCACTCTAAAGTAGATAGTGGTAAACTATAGCCTCTTTCTGGGACCTCTTTGAGGACAGTAGTAAAGGGAAATCTTCTCACTGGGAAGAACTCTGAGCACTGTACCTAGCTGATCACTTTGCTTAGAAGGAGAAATGACCAGATGTGTAAGTGTATATTGATTCATGGGCTGTGGCCAGTATTTAGATGGACGATCAGGAAGGAATATGATTGGAAAATTGTGACATGGAGGTATAAGGAAAAGACACTTGATAGCTTTCACTGGATGGATCAAAAAGTGAACCTATTTGAGTTGTGTGAATGCTCACCAAAGGGTGACCTTTGTTGTTGTTGCTGTTAAGTGCCGTTGAGTCAATTCCGACCCACAGCGACCCAGTATAGGGTTTCCAAGGAGCCGTTGGTGAGCTTGAACCACTGACTTCGCAGTTCAAATGACTTTGCATTAGCCCACAGTGCCACACCAGGACTCAGAGGGCAATTTTAATGGTCAAGGGGATAGGGTAACATCTTCTGTGGAAATCAGTCATCTTCTTTTCTTAGCCATTCCTGTTGTTGCCCAGTGAGCATGTGAACAATGTATTCATGGTGGCAGGAATGAAAGTTATGCATGGGCTCAGCAACATGGACTTTCACTCACCATGGTTGATCTGGGTATAATCTGCCAGTAACAGAGACCAACACGATATCTCCAATGTGGACCTAGTCCTCGGGGCAATCAGCCAGCAACCTGGTGGCAGGTTGATTACAATGGATCACTTCCAGAATGGAAAGGGCAGTATTTTGCTCTTACTGGGAAAGACACTTAACTCTGGATACAGATTTTCCTTCTCTGAATGTAATGTTTTTGCCAAAACTACCATCTGTGAACTTAAAGAATGCCTTACCCACCATCATGATATCCCACATAGCATTGCCTCAGTTCAAGGAACTCACTTCATAGTAAATGAAGTATGGCACTGGCTCATGGAATTCACTGGTCTTACCATGTTCCCCATCATCCTGAAGCAGATGGCTTGATAGACTGGTGAAATTGCCTTCTAAAGATACAATTACAGAGCCACTTAGGTAGCAATACCTTGTAGCAATGGCTGGGATAATATTCTCAAAGAGGCTGTATATGCTTGAAACTACCATCCAATACATTCTTGTATAGCCAGGATTCACAGGTCCAAGAATCCAGAGGGAGAAAGGAGAGTGGCACCACTCACTATTACCTCCAGTGACCCATTTGCAAAATTTTCCTTCCTATCCCAGTAACTCAATGACCTGTGGGTCCGGAGGTATTGCTTCCATGTTAACATCTGAAGAATTAACATTGATTCCACTGACCTAAAAGTTCAGAATGCTACCTTCTTAACCACTTTGGGCTCCTCATGCCTTTGGCTCAATAGGAAAATAAAGGAGTTACTGTAATGGCTGGTGTGACTGATTCTCATTTCCAAGGAGAAGTAAGATTGATACTAAATAACTGATGTAAAGAAGAACATCTTTAACTCAGTTATTTAATCTGGAATCCAGGAGACTCCTTAGGACATCTGTTAGCACTACCATGCCCTGTGACAAAAGTTATAGGAAAGTTACACCAATCCAACTCCAATACGATTGCTAAGAACCTGGACCCTTCAGGAATGAAGGTGTGGGTCACCACAAGGCAAAGATCCATGGCCACTTTAGGTGCTTGTTGAGGGGAAAGGAATGCAGCAGAATGGGTAGTGAAAGAGGTAATTCTAGATATTAACAACAGCCAAGTGCAGTTGCAGAAATGAGTGCAATTGTGTTTTAGTATTTGCTCTTTGATGCATTTTTAGTTGTATGAGTAATCAATGTATTATATTTGGTGCAAGTCTGACTTTGTAATTATCCTTCTTTAGAGATGATGTATGGTTTAAGGAGCTGTTACAGGTGCCAAGTTGAAAAGGGGTGGATAGTGATGGTGAAGGAGATATGTCAACTTGGCTATGCCATGAATCTTAGCGACTTGGTAGATAGAACCCTCCATTTTGTAATGTGATCTGAGCAGCTAACCAGTTGAAGGGGTAGTTTCCTTGGTGGGTATCCTGCATGCAATATTTGGTCAAAGCTAGGCTTCTGTTAATCCTGCATCTGACTCATCATTCTCTGATCTCCACTTCTTGGGATATGAGCTAGCAGCCTGTCATCTGATAGGCAGATTTTGGCATTCCCTACCTCACAAAGCCCCATGAGCCTTGACAAATGACCAATGATTTTGAGTCTGTCAGATCCTGCAACCATAAGAGTTAGGAGAAGTCTCCAGCTTGATGTCTGATCCACAAATTTGCAATTTTCTAGCCTCCTAACTGCACCAGCAGTTATGGAGGCTAGAAAATAAATTTATCTCTCTGTATGTTTACAAACTAAGGTTAATCAAAAAGTACTGCTAGTAGGGTTCTTATTCATATGTGCACAGGTATATTCCAAACAAACTGTGTTCACCCAAATCTCTGTGATAAATGGATGTCTAAACACAAGTTCTCAATAATACAGCAGTCTTAGTCTAGTTAGTGTGCCATCAAAAACAAAAACCAAAAAACAAAAGAAGGTCCAATCAAAACAGTAGCTGTGTGGAGATCAGCTCAGAAAATTATGGTGTCTGTTTTCCTGGATTCCAGTGGGTAATAATGACAGATTTTCTCAAAAACACAGGATGATCATGGGGACTTATTAGCAAGAAATCTTAAGAAAAGGGTTAACATGAGGACTTATTAGAAAGAAATTTTAAGAAAACGGAAAACTGTGTAACCATGGCAATGAAACGATATACAATAGATGAATGTAAAACTAATGTTCTCCCATGGAAACTATCACATAATTCACAGTAAAACATTAAAAAAAAGAAAGAAAATGGAAAACTGAACTGGCAAGGAAGAGAAGAGGATAGCTGCACTAAGAAAATGTTTTCCATCACAACACTACACCTGGTTCATTCTTCATGGTTGCAAGGGCTATCCTACAAGAATTTTTCTTAGACCTTTCCCTATCTACCCTACAGCCCTGATCTTGTCCTTTTTGTTTCGGAAACTAAAATATATTTAAGAGGAACATGATTTGAGTCCCTTGAGGATGTCAAAACTGACATTTTGAGATACTGTAAATCAAAAAGCATTGAATTCTTCAGGGAAGGCTTAAAGAAACAGAAACTCTGCATTCAGAGGTGTACTGATCTATATGAAAGATATGCCAAGAAAAAGATAGCTTCACATTGTAGTATTTTTGTTTGATAAAGGTTTCTATTACTTTCTGGCATACTTTTTGACTTATCCTCATATATACACTTCACTGGTTTTGTTCCTTTAGAGGACGCAGTCTTTGATCTCTATCAGTATTTTATATCCTCCACGCTTTCAGCAAGCAAGGTTGCATCATCTACATATTGCAGGCTTATTCTTCCAACTCTGAGGTTACACTCTTCTTCATAGGATCCAGGTTCTCGGTTTATGTGCTCAGCATACAGAATGAATAAGTATGAGGAAAGGATAAAACTCTGGTGCACACCATTCCTGATTTTCAATCATTCAGTATCTTCTTGTTCTATTCAGACAACTGCTTCTTGGTCTATGTCCAAATTCCTCACGAACATAATTAAGTCTTCTGGAATGAATACCTATTCTTTGAAAAATTGTCAGAGGTTTGCCAAGATCCACACAGTCGAATGGTTTTGGAGTCAATAGAGCACACATAAACATCTTTTTGGTATTCTCTGCTTTCAGTCAAGATGGCTTGAAATTCTGACAGTTCCCTGTCCATGTACTGCTGCTGCCATTTTTTAATTATCTTCAGCAAAATTTTACTTGCATGGGATATTAATGATACTGATTCTATACATTTTTAAATCTGTTGGATCACCTTTCTTTTGGAATGGGCACAAATATGGTTTTCTTACAATTGGCTGGACAGATCTTCCAAATTCCTTGGCATAGATACGTGAGTGCCTCCAGCACGGCTTAAGTTTGTTGAAATATTTTTCTACTTATATTCCAGCAATTGCTGGAGTCTTTCCACCAATGCCTTCAGTATAGCATACTGCCACTAGTTCTGGTTTTTGGGTTTTTTGTTTTTTTTTTTAAAGTTTTTATTGTGAATTAAGTGAAAGTTTACAGGGCAGATCATCAGTTTTACATTCATCAAATTATACACCTTGTTTCATTACAATGATTATAATCCCATCATGTACTACCAAATAACAGTATTTCTCTCTATTCACTTTAGCTCTGCTTTTTGTTTTTTGTTTAAAACACTCAGACATATATAGTAATTTACACAACCAAAGAGCACATACTACAAGTCTGCCTCCTAGACGCCAGCTCTTAGTCCCTCTCTTCCCATGAATCTAGAGTCCTCAGCTGCTTCCCCTCTCCATACACACATCTCTGCCTCCATCTCTGGTGTCGCTGCTTCTCTGGATAAGGTCTCACATACTGCTTGTGCTCTTCTCCCTTGATGGTCCTAGGGCCTTCTGTTTCTAGACTGTCAAATTAACTACTCCCCTGTTTTTGTTACAAAACTTCAACCTTTACCATCGTGACAGTCACACTTAAGCATGATAACAATTACTCACTATTGGATCATAAGAATCTTATCCTCATCTCTTTGTACCAGACCCATCTGGACAAGATGAAAACTATTCGGTGGGAACTCTTTCTTCCTCCACATACTCTTAAACTAAACTCCCTCTTGAAATCTTGTAAGCCAGTCCCTTCATGCCTTTATCGCTCCCTCATTTTAGGTAGCCAATGTCTAAGTTGCTCGTCCCTATCTACCCTGTGTACAGAGGGGATAGCATTGATCCTTGATATGACAACTCCTTCCCTCTCTGTTAGTATTTAAAGTTACTACCTCCATGAGTATAGGTTAAGTTCATCAAATTGTAGCAATTTACCCTCATTTCTTTTATCACTTCCACTAGTTCTTGATCATAAGCTATCTCTTGAAATGGGTGAGCATCAACCAATTCTCTTTGGTATGTTGTTGTTGTTGTTATGTGCTGTGCAGTTGGTTCCGACTCATAGCAACCCTGTACAGGGTTTCCGAGGCTATAAATCTTTACGGGAGCAGAAAGCCTCATCTTTCTCCCACGGAACAGCTGGTAGTTTCGAACTGATGACCCTGAGGTTACCCGCCCGAATCATATAATAGGTGTGTATTCCTTCCATCTTCTGATGCCTCCCACATAAATCAATATTTTGATAATGGAATCATTCAATATTTCAAGTCGAGGCTTGAATTTTTTCCTTCAGTTTGTTTAGTTTGCGAATTGCTGAGCAAGTTCTTTCTTCCCTTCCATTATTTCACTTTGTCTTTTCAAGCTGCCCTTTGAAATCTTCTGTTCGGCTCTTCTACTTTCTCATTTCTTCCTATTGGTATAGCATCTCTACACCACTAAAAAGCTGTTTATCATCTCTACACTGGAGTCCAGGTGTAGCACTGTGGGTTAATGAGCTGGACTGCCAGGTCAGTTTGAACTGCAAGGTCTGTGGTAAAGCTCACCAACCGTTCCTTGGAAACCATATACAGGGTCACTATGAGTCGGAACTGACTTGACGGCACTTAACAACACCACCATCACAATGGAAAGCAAGTTTCAGAGTCTCTTCTGATATCTATTTTGGTCTTTTCTTCCTTTCCTGTATTAAATTATTTGTTGTTGCTGTTAAGACCAGTAAGTCAGTTCTGATTCATACCTCAGGCTGTAAATCTTTATGGGAGCAGAAAATCTCATCTTTCTCCCATGGAATACTGATGGGCTCAAACTCAAACATTATGGTTTGTAGTCCTATGTAGTATGGGATCTAGGAAAATTGGATGTCATCAAAAATGAAATGGGATGCCTAAAGATCGACATCCTATGAATTAGTGAGCTGTAATGAACTGGTATTGGCCATTTTGAATCAACCAATCACATGATTTACTATGCTTCAACATGTGACTTAAATATTGAAGAGGAATGCTATCACAATCATTGTTTAAAATAACATTTTAAGGTCTATCCTGAAGTACAATGCTGTCAGAAAAGGGATCCAACAGAATGCAGACATTATTAAACAATATCATTAATATTGCATGAAAGTAAAATTTTGCTGACTACAAGTCAATGATTATGGCAGTATATCAACAAGGAACTGACTGAAATTCAAGCTGGATTCAGAAGAAGACATGGAACAAGGGATGATCATTACTGATAGCAGTGACTACCAGAAAGATATGTACCCGTGTTTCACTGACAATCCAAAGTCATGTTTCTGTGTGGATCATAACGAACTATGGATAACATTGTGAAAAACTGGAATTCTCGGGCACTAATTCCAGGGTACTACCTATTCTCATGGACTCCTGGTGTGGCACTGTGGGTTAATGCGCCAGACAACAAAGCCATTTGAACTGTAAGGTCAGTGGTTCAAGTTCACCAGCTACTCCTCAGAAACCTTATATAGGGTCGCTATGGGTCGGAGCCGACTTAATGGCACTTAACAACTATGCTCATGTGGAACCTGTACATAGACCAAGAGGCAGTTGTTCAAAGAGAAAAAGAGGATACTGTGTGATCTAAAGCCAAGAATGCTGTGCATCAGGACTGTATTGTTTCACCAAACTTATTCTATTTGTATGCTGATGAAATAATCCAAAAAGTTGGACTATATAAAGGGTTGGAGAAAGACCCATTAACATCCTGCCATATGCAGATGATAAAACCTTGCTTGCTGAAAGCAAAGACGACTTGCATTTACTGATGAAGATCAAAGATTATGCCCTTCAATATGAATTACATCTCAACATGAAGAAAACAAAAATCTTTCTAACTAGGACAACAAACAACATCACAATAAATGCAGCAAAGACGGAAGTTCTCAAGGATTTCATTCTACTTGGATCCTATAGGAGAAGCAATCAGAAAATCACTGTATTGCGTTAGGCACATCTGCTGCAAAAGACTGTTTTTAAAGTGTTAAAAAGTTAAGATGTCAGCTTGAAGACTAAAGTATGCCTGATCCAAGTTATGGTATTTTCAATCATCTCATATGCATAGGAAATTTGGACAATGAATAAGGAAGATGGAAGAAAAATTGATGCCTTTGAATTATGCTGTTGACAAAGAATATTTAGCATACCAAAGACTTCCAGAAGAACTAACAAATCTGTGTTGGAAGAAATACAGCCAGAATGCTCCTTAGAATTAAGGACTGACTGCGAACTCTTTGTCTCACACCCTTTGGGCATATTATCAAAAAGGCCTGAAGAAGGACGTCATGCTAGATAAAACACAGAGCCAAATACAGAGGAGACCTTCAAGGACACAATGAGCTGAAACACAGGAATGGTTGTGATGATTGTCCAGGACCAGGCAGTGCTTCATTCTGTTGTATACAGGGCTTCTATCAGTCATAAAAGACTGTATGGCATCTAAGAAAAACAACAACCATTTACAAAATTGTTCCTTACTGTTAAGTGCCATCGAGTCAGTTCTGACTCATAGGAACCCTGTATAGTGTTTCTGAGGAGCAACTGGTGGGCTTGAACTGCCAACCTTGTGGTTAGCAGTCCAGTGCTTATCCTACAGTTTCATATCAGAAGTCAGTTTATAATTTATAATTTATAAGTGATCTTAAATTAAGACCTGTTGGATATGACATAGCTTACAAAGTAAAAGTAGACTTTAGCATCAGAGACATCTAGTTAGAATCGTAAGTCTACACCCATCAACCAGCCACCTAGCTGTGCAGATAATACAGAATTTGTTTTTTGTTTTTAAATTCTGGCAGTTTCCTTATCTTTAGAAATATTAGGCTGCTTATCTAAAGGATCCTGGTGTGGCACTGTAGGATATGCACTGGACTGTTTGAGTAAAGTCTAACGTTCAAACCCACCAACGCTCTTTAGAGACCCTCCACAGGGTCACTGTGAGTCAGAATGGATTAATAACACTTAACAATAACATCTGTCAGTAAAGGCTATTCTTACTATTCAATGCATTAACATAGGCAATGCCTTATATAGTGTGTGGCACACAGCAGATGCTCAATAAACATAAACCCTTGCCAATCAAAGATTACCATATTTTTACACAAAGAACACAGGCACTATGCATTTTTTGCATACCATACAGACCCTGTGCATTATTTTCACAAGCATGCTATACCACTATTTTTCAGTATGTTGATGGCCTCAATTTCAATTTGCTTTTTCTGGCCAATATTTTAAATGTTAAGCCTTTGTCTTGGTGCCTGTTGATGTGGAGGTCTGGTTCCCAGCAGCAGACCCTGACCAGCGTAACCATATTTTCTAAAGCATCACCTCTTCTGGCAGGCTTCCTCCCCTGCTCTGCAAACCTCATTCTCCAGTGCAAGAAGAACTTACTTTTTCTGCTCTGAAAACAGCCCTCAGCAGGGTGACTGGTCCCAGCTTAGGAGGTGCACAAGTGCACGTACTTCCGGCAGGAGTGGCCATTCAGATGGCTGAGGCCAACGTGCACTTGCCTTGCTGTTCACCTGGAGCTACAGCGAAGTCTAGTATCTCTCACTCAGAGGAGGCAGGTTCACCTGGCCAACCAAGGATCCCCTTTGGGTCAGAGCAGTGCATACCCATGCCCTCACATGAAGCCAGCGCCACAGGACCCAGGTGTGTAAGGTCAATGTCCCTGGAAGGCACCAGGTCAGCCTATGCTCAGGGCCATGGCAACTCCAGCATGATGTACCTGTACACAAATGGCCTATAAGAAGTCCACCAGAACTGCAGAGTTCCAAATGTTTATTTTCTGTTTAGCAGGGTACCACCAAACGTGGTCTACGATTTCTTGAAAATGGCTTATATCTTTATACAAATATGATCAAAAGTAATGTTTTTAGACTACTGAAAGAGGGTAAATGAGACTGAAGCTCATTTCTGGAAATTTTAGAAGACATTCATGTTAAGTCAGAACTTTCGAAAGCATAATTTTGTCATCTCCATCTGGCATTTGTATATATGCGTTATTTACATGGGCATGCTATTGGCAAAAAAAAAAAAAATACAGTTCCTCTTTATTTGGCTCCAACCAAAATAACCTTGGATTTTTGTGAAGAAAATCTGAGCTTGTACTAACCTCAGGGTTTTTACATTAGCTGTTTCCTATGTAAAGGAATCCTGGTGCCGCACTGTAGGATAAGCACTGGACTGTCAACCACAAGGTTGGCAGCTCAAACCCACCAGCCACTCGTTGGCAACCCTAAACAGGGTTGTTATAAATTGGAATAGACTCAACAGCACTTTACAACAACATGCTTGTAAAGCTCATCCCAACTATCTTTGTAATATCTGCTTCCTTCTTTTCATTTAAGTCTTGGCCAAACATTAGTTTCCATGAATATTCTATGTAAGGAAGATTTTATTTTCCAGAGATGGTTGCAAGAATACTTTCCATCCCACATGCTCTTCTACAAGAGACATCTGTCTAAATGTCCAGCTTTTGAATCTGGGTAGGTTTATAGGACTGCCTCAATCAACAAGCATTTGATGGAGATGTTGCATAACTTCTGAAACTACGTCATAAAAGGATATGCAGACATGAATGTTCACAGCAGCATTATTCAAAATAGCTTGAAAGTAGATACAGCCTAAATGTCAAGCAACTGGTGAATGGACAATCAAAATGTGGTATACCATACAATGGAGTTTAGCTGGCCACAGAAAGGCATGAAGTACTGGTAGTATGCTAAAACACAAATGAACCTCGGAAATATTATGCTAAGTGAGAGAAACAGAACAGAGAAGGCTACATATTATATGATTCCACTTTTACGGAATGTCCACAATAAGTAAATTCATTGACAGTATAAACAGATTAGTGGTTCCCAGGGTCTGGGTGGGTGGGGAGGTGTGTAGTCCTGGTGTGGTGCTGTGGGATAAGCACTGAACCACAAGGTCAGTTTGAAGGCTGGCAGTTCAAACTCACCAGCCGCTCCACGAAAACTCTATACAGAAACCAACTCATTGGCACTTAACAGCAATAAAAACAGTGTCTGAGGGGAGAGTAAATCAGTGTGTGACTGCAAATGGGAATGGAGTTTCTTTTTTGGAGGTGATGAAAATATTCTTGAATTGATGGGGATAGCTGCACAACTGCACAATACTGATTTTACACATTTGTTGTTGTTTAAGTGCTGTCGAGTCGATTCCGACCCATAGCGACCCTGCATAGGGTTTCCAAGGAGCAGCTGGTGAGCTTGAACCGCTGACCTTGCAGTTCAAACGGCTTTGCAGTCTGGTGCATTAACTCACAGCGCCAGCCCAGAACTCCTAATTTTATACATTAAGAGGTATAAATTATCAAAATTTACTATTAAGAATAATAAACATTTTCTGATAGGTTATTAGGTTTACTAAGTTGGGGGAAAATGTGATGTAGCTTCTGCCTTGTTCTCTGGAACATTCATTTTTAAAGTACAGAGTCAGTCTAACTACTCTGAGAAAGTCCAGGCCACAAGGAAGGGCTATGTGCAAGTGCGCCTGCCTTTAGCCCTGAGCTCTGTGAAAACCACAGCTGACAGTTAGCATTGCTGTCATAAATGTGACTGAAGATGATTCCAGATGATTTCAGCCTCCAAGTAGAGCCAGCCCCTAGCCACAGTCTTTCTGGAGCAGGCCCCAAATATTGTGAAGCAGAGATGAGCCACTCCTGCCATCCTCTCTGCATTCCTGACACAGACTCCGTGAAATGATTGTTTCTCCACACTAGGTTTTGGGGTGATCTGATACAGAGGAGCAGTAACTGAACACAGCCTAATGGAGACACCACACCAGACTCTTGTGCTTTTTTCTTTTCTCCTTCACAGCACTTATTTACTATAGAACATTAACTTATTTATATAGAACATTTTAGTCTGTCTCTTTTCATTAGAAATAAGTTGCTGGAGAGCAGGATCCTTTTCTGCATTGTTTCTGTAACCACAATACCAGAATAATACCTAATGTGTAGTTGCTGCTGCTAAGTGAATTGGTTCTCATTAGGGTTTCCGAGGAGTGACTAGTGAGTTTGAACCACCGTCTTTGAGGTTCAAACCGACCTTGTGGTCCAGTCCTTATCTTACAGCACCACACCAGGATATGTAGCTGTTGTTATTAAGTGCTATAAAGTTGGTTCCAACTCACTGTGACCCTATATATGATTTCCAAGGAGTGGCTGGTGAGTTTGAACCACTGTCCTTGCAGTTCAAACAGTCGTTGCGGTTCAGTGCTTTACCCTACAGCACCACACCAGGACTCCAGGATATGTAGGAGATGCACACAAAAAAATGTGTTCAAAAACAAGTTAGTATTCATTAATTAACGGAACCCTCACTGTGGGTAGGCAATCTGGCTGGAGCTTCCTGGATGTGAATTCCAAAATGTAGCTACTGTCATTTCATTAACTTTGCCAGTGGACTGAGTTCCTAAAATGATGTATCAAAGCCCACAATACTATTACATTCAAATAATCATTGCTTCTTTGTTTCTAAGGAAAGTTCAAAGCAGCTTATAAAATTGCAAACATTCTAGTTGAAATTATTCAGTAAGTCTATTTTAACAAATTTTAAAAAATGGACATGACCATAACATACAATCACATATAGCCAAGAAATAAATATGAACTTAATCTGCTTTAACAGTAACTCTGAGCTTACAAAGTTTCTAAGAATTAATTTCTAGATATTCCTACCCCTACAAATCCACATTAAACAAGTGAGAAAAAATATACTGATTCTGGCAGAAATTCAGGCAAAAGTATTAGATAACGCAATTATTTTTAAATGTTTAAATGGTTTACTTTGTAATACATTATACACACATGACTCTTTCCTACGAATGGGACTACTGCCTACCTCTGGTGCCAGATATTCCGGTGTCCCACAGAATGTCTTCATGGTGGCTGCATCTGTGATCCCTTCTTTGCAGAGTCCAAAATCTGTAATTTTTATGTGGCCATCTTTATCCAGCATCAAATTCTCCAACTGTTGTAAGAAAAATGACAAAATGTATTTTATAGTCTCGTGTAGCAGAAAAACACTGTTTTGAAAATGACTGAAGTTTTTTGAAAAGAGGACATAGTCATAGTCAATAAAATTTTTAGTACTTACAAACTGTGTCGCTTCCTTATTTGTGTGAAAAGAAACATATTTTACAATATACTTCCTGATGATAAAATTATTTTTAAGCCAATGGAAAAGAGTGCTGTGCTCTAAGAGCCATTATTGTATAAGCTCTGAAAACTAAACCTTAATCAGTTTTTCAAAGTGAATGTCAATTCTCTTTCTCTTTCTATTCAAAACAGAAATGTGATCTAAACAATCCCAAAGAGATGAGTGAGTATTTTCTTCTAGAAAAATACAGATGGTTTTCCACAATTTCTCTTGGGAATCTATTTCTATTATAAAACATTCACTTACAAAAATGATTTGTAGTGATTGTTATAAATCAAATCTAAAGCTTGTTTTGTAAGGTACAATGATATTCTCTTATGCAGTTCTTTATAATATAGAATTATCTACCTTTTAAAACATAAATAGAAAAATAATATCAAAGGTAAATATTCAAATGTTAATATAAATGCATAACAGAAACACTATAAAGTTAGAATCTCTTTGAATATATTAATCTATAGAAACAAACATATTTTACACCTTTTATTTTTCTGCTAACCAGAATCTAGAAATCCAGCCTAATTTGCAGTCCTAAAAGCAAGCCCTTATTACTACAAACTATCAGACATATCAGGAAAGCGTCTGCCTGCTCCCCTTTTTTCCTATCTATTATTACTTTCTCTTTGCCTTGCTTGGTCTTTTCTTTCCTCAAAATTTCTGATGGCCTCAATTTTTTTTTCCTTTTGTTCCTTTTCCTTAAAATAAAGTCCTCTTCCTCATTCTTTAGAGGACACAATAGGAACATAACTACATACTAGAGAAACTGTTGTTTTGTTGAATAAAAATGTGTAAGCCTTATTCTTAATTTAAAAAAATGTTGACTTTAATATAATAACGTATTTATACTATATAAAGACAAAACTTAATTTTGAAAACATTATGTTCTTTAAAATGTTTAATACATCTCTTATTTAAAATACATAAATATGTCTATAAAATTTTAATTGATACATAGTCTGACTGAATACCATTTGAATGCATGGTATCACTTTATTCCCTCTCATCCAAGCTGATGCACGCTATGCAGGGGAAAGTACTCACAGAAACTTGCTTTCTACTCTTGTTTCTACACATTTTGACAAAGCTATTTTCAAGAGTCCTAATGTGAACTGCAAGGTCAGCAGTTCAAGCTCACCAGCTACTCCTTGGAAACCCCATACAGGGTCACTATGGGCTGGAATTGACTCAACGGCACTTAACAACAACAATGTGGCGTTATAGGATAAGTATAGGGCCTCAAGGTCAGTTTGAACCCTAAGGTCAGCAGTTCAAACTTACCTGCTGCTCCTTGGAAACACTAGACAGGGTTATGAGAACTGACTCAATGACACATAACAATATATATAGATGTATCAAAAGTATAAATAGCCTTTTAAATACAAGCAGTGTATATTAAAAATAAATAAAAACCTGACTCCCACCTAATTTTTCACCTTTATCATTTACCTCTGAGGCTCACTGAAGAGGTATGACAAACAGAGTTAGGTCAAGTCAGAGAGCTCAGCCCTTGTGACCAGGACCTTATTTATTTCTAAGTGCCTCAACTTCATTATCTATAAAACAGGTAAATAAGTAACAATGCCAATCCAATGTGACAGTTATGAAAATTAAATGAGATATTGGATGCAGAATTTAACGCAGAAGCATTTAATAAAAGTAAACTATCCTTACTACTAAGAAGCTCCGTTAGCGTAGTGGTTACGAATTGGGCTGCGAACCTCAAGGTCAGCAGTTCAAAACTACCAGCTGTTCCACGGGAGAAAGATGAGGCTTTCTGCTCCCGTAAAGATTTACAGCCTCGGAAACCCTGTACAGGGTCGCTATGAGTAGGAACCGACTCCACGGCACATAACAACAACAACAACCCTTACTACTATACAGCCCTGGTAACGTTGTGGATTATGAAGTGGGCTGCTAACCTCATGATCAGTAGTTCGAATCTACCAGTCACTCAGTGGGAGAAAGATGAGGCTTTCTGCTCCTATAAAGATTTACAGCCTCGGAAACCGTACATAGGGTTGCTATAGAGTAGGAATCGACTTGGGACACATAACCACCACCATCATTTTTGAAACGTGAAGAGTTTAATGGACAATTCAAAAGCTGTCAAAATATTCTGTGCTCTTCTAGACAATACTGCATTTTAAAGAAAAGAGCAAAGTTCCAGAATGGACCTCTATAAAACAGTTTTGCTAGTTTATTGAATTCATTAAAAAAGACTTCGCAGTATGCAATAATTCTTTCTGAATAAAATAGCCAAACTTGCAAATATTTCATAAATTTAAGGTTGCATATTTCATAAGTGTTTTACATGACACAAATTAATTATTTTGCTTCTCTCATTATCTAAAATGTTATTTGCTGAGCATTTGACAACTTTTCTATCAAAAGTATAAACAAACAGCCAAAGATGCATCACCTTAAGAAAATTATATATGCAAACTTTCTATTCAGCTTCTATAAAGACAAATTGTTGTTGTTGTTGTCAAGTGTCATCAAATAGGATCTGATTCAGTGAACTAGCAAAACTGTTTTATAGAGGTCCATTCTGGAGTCCTGGTGTAGCACTGCGGGTTAATGCACCAGAGTGCAAAGCCATTTGAACTTCAAAGTTGGCAGTTCAAGCTCACCAGCTGCTTCTTGGAAACCCTGTACAGGGTCGCTATGGGTCAGAATCGACTCGACAGCACTTAACAACAACAACATTCTGGAACTTTTATTTTATGTATAGTGACCCTATACAGGGTTTCTGAGGAGCGGCTGGTGGGTTTGAATCACCAACCTTGTGGTCAGCAGTCCAGTGCTTATCCTATAGAATACCAGATAAATTAGAGGCTAACTAAAGCAGATCCATGGGTTTAGACACAGCAATTCATTTGTGGTGAGGGTTGCACCCCGGGGAATGTGGTGCCACGGGATTGTATACTTGAAAGTGGTAAAAAGACAAACTTTTAGGTTGGTATGCGTCACTCTAATTTTTTAAACCTGGAAATTACTTCCTTGCTACATCCAACATTACTATAAAGAATATTTAGTCATATGCTGTAGGAACCCTTGTGCTGTGTAAAGAGGCAAAAAACATTGCAAAAACAATGATGAAGTCAAATGTGTAGTTAAGAGACAAGGCTCTATATTTAAAAAATGGGGAAATGCTTATTAGGAGAATTTTTATCAGTTAGAGGGTTGTGCTTAGCAGTTTATGTTTTTGAAAAGAGAAAAAAAAATTTAGAATAAATATATAATAAATAGAAAAAAATAGAATAAATAAAGCCTCATTGTTATTGTTATTAGGTACCATCGAGTTGGTTTGGACTAACAGTGACCTTCTATACAAGAGAATGAAACACTGCCCAGTCCTGCACTATCTTCACAATTATTGTTAAGCTTGAGCTCATTGCTGCGGCCACTGTACCAATCCAATGAGTTAAGAATTTTCCTCTCTTTCGCTGATCCTCAACCTTACCCTTAGCATGATGTCTTTCTCCAGGGGCTGGTCCCTCCTAATAACCTAAGTAAGAGAGATGAATTTTCACCACCCTGGCTTCTAAGGAGAATTCTGGCTATACTTCTACCAACACAAATTTGTTTGTTATTCTATCTGTCCGTGGTACTTCTAATATTCTTCTCCAATACCATAACTTAAATGCATCAATTCTCCTACTGTCTTATTTTCACATGCATATGAAGCTACTGAAAATACCACAGCTTGGATCAGGCAAACCTTAGTCCTCAAACGGACATCTTTAATCTTGAACACTTTAAAGAGGTCTTGTGCAGCAGCTATGCCTAATGCAGTACATCATTTGATTTCCTGATTGCTGCTTTCATGAGTGTTGATGATGGATCCAAGCAATATGAAGTCTTTGAAATGAAAACTGGAAACTTTTTTCCATTTATCAAGATGTGATATATTGGTCCAGTGGTGAGGATTTTTGTTTTCTTTACATTGAGGTTCAACCCATACTGAAGGCTGTGGTCAATGATCTTCATCAGCAAGTAATTTAAGTCCTCTTCACTTTTAACAAGCAAGGTTGTATCATCTGCATGTGAGCAGGTTGTTAATGAGTCTTCCTTCAATCCTGACATCACATTTTTCTTCATATAATCCAGCTTCTCAGATTATTTGCTCAGTGTACTTACGCAATGTAAGTATGGTAAAAATGTCTCATAGAATTCTTTTAAATGACATGTTTTTTTTACACAGTTGAAATGAACAGGCATTACTTGATAGATGTACTTGATTCACTGTTTATTTGTGGAAATGGTAGATTTTGAATCTTTTTTCGTCTGAACGTGTGTGTTGAGAACAAGAAGTTAACACAAATTAAGTTTCTCAAAATGTGAAGCTACTGGTTCTCAACACATCCTCCCATTTAGGTCTATACATTTCTGAAGGCAGTGTTTCCATTTCTCTAACCCTTCCCTGAAGAATTTTGTACTTTTTTTTTTTTTTTAAACACCACCTCAAAATAGCAGTTTTAGCATCCTTGAGGGACTCAAATCGTGCTTCTTTTAGTTTTTGGAGAACAAAAAGATTCAAATCATGTTCCTTTAAAGCATTTTTAGAGTTTGGGGAACAAAAAGCAGTCCAAAGGGGCAAGATGAGCACTGTGGAGTGGATGGGATAAGGTTTCCCATTGCACTGTTCCCACGACAGCTCTTGCTACCTTCAAAGAATGAACAGGTGTGTTGTGATGCACAAGCATTCCTTATAGCATACCTTTCCCAGACTTTTTCTTACCAGTGTAGCTTTCAATTTTCTAAAAACGTCTTCAGGGTAAGCCTCCGTGATGGTCTGTGTCCTTAAGAAAATCTATCAAGATTATTCCTTTGGGAACCCATGAGAAAACAGATATCACCTGAACTGATTTCTCTACACTGACTGTAACTGGTCCAGCAGATCTCTTCAGAAGCCACTGTTCTGAATGGACCTTGTTCTCTGGATATCTTGGATTAGCAAATCCAAGACATGTCCGATTACAATTTGTTTCATTAAATTTACATCACAGTTTCTATCTTGCTTGAAAACTGAACGGAAAGATGAGCTCTTTGAACTCGTTGGTCTTCCTGCAACAGCTTTGGCACCCACTGAGCTGAGAGCTTGCTGAGGCCAAGATGTTTGGTCAAAATAGCAAACAATGAACCATGTGAGAGAGCAACTTCAGAATCTATCACATCAATGGCAATTCTATGGTCTTCTACTACAAGTTTCTGGACTTTAGCCACAGTTTCATTTGTTCAGGTTGAAGGTCTTCCTCTCTGGGATCATCTTTGATATTTTCAAGACATTCCTTAAAATGCCGGATACATTGAAAAACTTTCCTTTTATGTTGTAAATTTGTTACCAAAATTCAATGATTTGGGAAGATACCCACTTCAGTTTTGGCACAAAATACAATACAAGGCTAATACAAAAATCTGGCGTTAGCCCTGACCTCAACATCATTTTTATCCCATGGCATACAAAATAATAACTTTTTTTTTTTTTTTTTTGACGCACAATCATGAGACTAAGCCAAATATATTGCTGAGAGAACTTGTCACCTATTGATAGCAGACATGTTTAATTAAACAAGATGTTTTATTTGAAATACACCCATGCATGCACAAACTGTAACCCTAGTAGCAATGCTGTTTACTTACCCTTGCAAAATTTGCCTTATTGAAGAAGTCTAAGATTACTAAAATAATTATGCTACTATGAAGCAATGCCAGTTTTTCTTAAGTAATCACAAAAATTTGGTCTTAAATAAATAAAATTTATATAATGTTCTGTGCATTGATAAATTGAGCAAACTTACTTTTTAGGGTACAACAAAGGCTTTAAAATTTCCTTTGTTCACATGGAGCCCAAGTTTTTAGGCTCTATGAACTGCTAATATACGCAATGTTTTAAGTTAAATTGCATAGGAAAAAAATGACTTGCCTCCAGTGATAAATTAAGCAGCAGCATAGGGTACCAATTTACTCGTGAAGACAGCTACCACTGAAACTTCAAACTAATCTTCATTTCAATAAAATCTAAGTAATTAATAATGACACTTTGAGAGTGAGCTCAAAGTGAGAATCTAAAACAATTTTTGATGATGATTTTCTAAATACTCGTATAACTGGTGTAAATATATCGGAAGCACTTATCCTCTTATCTTCAACAATATTACTAGAATTGTAGGTTTTACAAAGGTCTCCCAGAGTTAATCCAAAGCATTTTCCCCTTTCTAGATTTCGTTTTCATTCTAAAAAGGAAGAACGATGCAAAGGGTTCCAATAAGCTACTTACTCAATTGCTAGGCTTCGATTTCCTCACACCTGTAAAATATGGACCAGCTCTAAATTTCTTTGATTCTACCTAAAGTATCCTATTCTGTTATGCAAAATCCTGTGCAATATGGGTACAAATTTTCAATGTTTGGCTTATTGCATTATACAAGGGAGTTTCAAAATGTTCATGGAAAAAGGAAATTAAGATAATGGTATTTTTCCATGAACTTTTTGAAGCTCCCTCCTATGCATTTTTCTTGATGCAATGGTTGCTCTCCTTGCTATGCACATTTACTAAGACATTTAAAAGTTCAAGCTGTATTTAATATATACATATATATATATTCATGGACAAAACAAACATTTACTTGTCTGGCAAAGATTAGTGGTCTATGCATAAGGCAACTGTTGTGCCAATGAGTTGATTCTGACTCATAACGACCGTGCATAGGGTTTCCGGTGAGAAATTGGTGTGTAGAACCGCAGTTCAGTGTTTATTCTATAGCACTACACCAGGACTCCATGTGTTAATGACATGACTATTACTGATAAATAGATATTCTCGATGGCAAATTAACAGATTTAGTCTAATTCTATTCTCAGAAAGTATAAGGGAAAGAAACTCCTGTTTAATTAACTTCAATATACTAAGCAAATGTTGATTGTTTTACTGAGAAATGACTAAGGGAGAATACTGATCAATACCATTTCAATGATATAACTCCTTAATCTATGATGGAAATCAAATGAGTATTCTTTTCTTTTGGTTTATTAAGGTTAATAATCCTATCTTCCAGTAATACTTCAAAATTATTCTAATTTCCTTAATTCAAGGCCTCCTGTACTATCTGGATAGATAGTCCCTAAAAATAGGAGTCCCTTAGTCCCTAAAAATAGGAGTCATAGAACACAAAGTGGAATTGAGAATGTAGGCTTAAAAAAAGATGGACTGTTTCTATTGTAGTTGGAAATTTTATGTACATTTTGCCATGATATAGTAACTAATTCCTTTTAAAAATACCTAGATTCAAGACATTTGAACACTCTTGGATTATGTGACTAAGCAGGTAACTGATACAGATATGCTGATGTCTGCCGTAAAGTACTCCCAACTGTAAAAAGCTTCATGGTAATAACAATCATCCTATTGATTTGCATTCATCTCCAGTCCACTTTGTCAAAGATAGTTGGTCACCTTCCTTCATCTAGATGTTTTACACTGCATGATGTTGTTGTTGTTATGTGCCGTGGAGTCAGTTCCGACTCATAGTGACCCTGTACAGGGTTTCCGAGGCTGCAAATCTTTACGGGAGCAGAAATCTCATCTTTCTCCTGCGGAACAGCTGGTAGTTTCAAACTACTGACCCTGAGGTTTGCAGCCCGATTCGTAACCACTACGCTACCTGAGCTCCTTGCATAGTTCACTTTTTCTTAAATGTAATACTGTATATTTTCTTTCAAACTTTAATAAATACTACGTTGAATAAGCATACATATTGTACAAGGGGGCTTCAAAAACTTCATAGAATAGTTTCCTATCGTTTCATTCCATTTCTGTGAACTATTGAAGGAGCTCTTGTGTGGCACTGTAATTATGATAAGCACTAGACTGTTCAAATCCACCAGCAGCTCCTTGGAAACCCTAAACAGATTACTATGGAGTTGAAACCTACTCGACAGCACTTAGCAACAACAATATATTTCCCAGTTGTAGTGTAAAATAATACTTTGTAAGCTAGTTACTCATTGAGGTCATTCAAAAGTTAAAGATACATGAAAGAAACATCTTCAAATAATTTAGAAAATAGCTTAGTTAAACACCTTTTAGAATTAAAGGTATTAAAATAGAACAAGATGAGAATGATGGGGAAATAGTTTTTTCACATGCAATAGCATATCTAGATATACCTAATTTTATATAAAGCAGAAATTTATAAAAATCACATGTAACTTTTATTTTCAAGTCAAATTATATTTTTATTGAATTAATAGCTGATAAAAGAAATTCTATGTTAATTTTAATAGGTCAAGATTACTATATGGTTTACTTCTCAAATTATTAATATAGTAGCAATTAGAATTTGCTCAGTATGTCTCATGGTACAAATTTCCTCACTATAGCCAGTCTAACTCATAACAGTATTATGAAAATTACTATTACCTTTATGAACTACTCTAGGAGTTAGCAAACTACAACGAGTCAAATCCAGTCCACTGCCTTTTTTTAATTAACAAAATTTTATTCAATCATTCATTTACATATTATCGAGGTTGTTTCCATAATATGATGGAGGAGATTGAGGAGTTGCAAGACTGTCCATGTGTATTTTCTATCAAGGGTCTCATCAGAAAGGAACTTAGAGACGTAAAGTCACTATTAATGACTGCCAATTTAGTACTTTTTAAAATATAAAGATAAAACAAATTTAAGACTATTAAATATTTCTGATATTTAAATCAATCAGACTTTGTATAATATCAAAATGTTTTCCTTGAAATTCGCCTCATTTACTAAAATAGTTTCTACATAGAAAATTTCTTAATATGTTAGAATGTAACAAAAAACTTGAATTTTTAAAAAAAATACCACTTTAAATTTACACCTTGACTTTTCACCAGATGTTTAACATTTTTATAATTATAACATTTATTTAAAAAATGAAACTGTCTTAGTGGATCATATTTGATCAGAACATTCAAGAAGGAACTTTTTGCACATCAAAATCTTGGATAAAGAAACAAATGACTCACAACAACAACATACATAACAGTGGATGAAATTTCCTGTCAAAAGCAATGCAATACACTTTTAAATAGCCCACTTTTTATCCCCGAACTAAATCTGATTTTCTCTAAATTGTGTAACTTTGTAATACTTTGTGTTTGTCCCTATCGTCTCTGCAAAAACAAATTTTGATTACTTTTTTTTTTTACCTTGAGATCACGGTATACAATCTTTCCGGAATGTAGATAGTCCAAAGCAGAGACAATTTCTGCACCATAGAAACGTGTGCGGTCCTCAGAGAACACCCGCTCTCTCGACAAATGGAAAAACAGCTGCAGGGTAAACAGCAGGGACAGGATTGTAATAATTACTGATTTAGTGGGGGAAATTAACACAAACATAAAACACCTCTCATCACCATATTGTGATGATAGATAGTGTACTCTCAGTGGACACTGAGCACTCTTAGACAGCAGCTGGCTTATCTTTTCCAGGTTTCCAAGGGGAGACTGTGAGCGGTTAAATCAGCGTTTTAATCAATATACCAATCTTGTTTAAGGCATTCTGCTTGCTACCCATTTAACCTTCAGTTACCAGAGGAAAAAAGTATGCATCATCAGATTGTGTTTCCTCCATCCTATATTGCCTGCTGCTTCACTCTTTCAACTATTTGGTGTTGAGACCTATTATTAAGTGAACACAAGCATAACCGTAATGTCTTTACTTCAATTCCATTTGATTTCCAAGAAAGGACTGGTGATTAATTTGAAAGTGATTATGTGAACTTATAATATTCTTAACTATTGATTCATCACAAAATCTTTTCAAAGATCAAATCATTGTTTTCCATGGAGAGAAATTGCAAAGCTTTGGATTTGTATTTTTCTTAATGTCTCAAATGGAAACTGTGTCCATTACAGTTCTTCAATGCTCTATTATCTTCCTAGTTCCAATATTAATTAATTGTGCCTCTAACCTTTACTCATACAGCCGCTTAAAAGCCTAAGATTAACCATGTTCTGGGTAACCACTTAAAAGATAAGCCATTCAACAGCCAACAAGTATTATTGGGTGCTCATCATGACCAAGCACCCAGCTATTCATGTAGACCAGCTCTTTAATGAACAGACTGCTATCTCATCTTCTAGTCCAACAATGTACATGAGGAGGAGTGGGTTTTGGCGCTGGAACTCACTACTGACCTTTGTTGTACTATTTCACTCTATGAAGATATATGCCAGGGATAGCAAATGATGTTTACAGTGCTGAGTACATTGTGGGCCACCATGGCCAATACATAATACACATGATTGATGAAATGAGTCAGTAAGTCATGCACCATTGACTGCAAAATCAAAATTTCATTACATCTTCCATGGACCACTTGATGACTCTTTATGCTTCTACAATGTCTCAAAAATCTTGCTTAACCAAGGTTTGTTCTATATACACCAAACCAAGAAACATAACATTTTTCAAGACACATAAAATAGGTGCTATCCCACATATTCTTCCTTCCCTGTTTCCATATGTGGAACTATCTTTCAATGTTTTCAAATATGTTTTATGCATGATGCATTGGCACAGTGAGAGAGAGAAAATGAATAATCTATTACCAAAAAGATTGGTTCAACATTAATTCTATCACTGCTAAAGTATATGGCAGATAGACTCTACATTTTAATTATCTCTAGAAAACTGTCATATTAATAAAATCTAAAATGGTATCAATTAGTACTACATCATTTATGTAACATGAAGAAAATAAAGGATGCCAAAACTACCACACACCAATTTATTAAAATCACTCTGATTACAAAAATGTTAAATGTGTCTTACAAATTATCAGATAAAAGTATATCAAAACTCAAATAAATTTACTGAATTACTCAGGGATATTTTTCAAAATTCATTCATTTTATAGAGACAAAATTCTTAGAGACTCTAGTAGATCTGCCCAATAGAGTTTCCAAGGCTGTAAATCTTTATGGAAGCAGACTGCAACAATTTTATCCTGTGGAGTGGCTGGTGGGCTTGAACTGCTGACCTTCTGGTCAGCAGCCAAGTACTTTAAGTATACTGCACTACTAGAGTTCCTTTTATATAGACAGATGTATAGTACTAATGCATGAACAGCCAAATGAGGACAGGACAAAGATGAACATGAATTATCAGTAAAACTGCTCGAGGAAATTTCCCCAGGTCAAAATAATTTCTACCATGCTTTATACAAACTATCACTAATGGATTAAGGACCCGTCATGGGGATTACATCTCAATGTAAAAATCCTTACCACTGGACCAATAAACAACATTCTTATCAATGGAGAAAAGATTGAAGTTGTCAAGGACTTCATTCTTCTTGGATCAACTATCAACTCATGGAAGCAGCAGTCAAGAAATCAAATGATGTATTGCATTAGGCAAATGTGCTGCACAAGACCTTTTTAAAGTGTTGGAGGGCAAAGATGTTAGCTTGAGGACTAAGGTACACCTGACACAAGCCATGGTATTTTCAATAACCTCATATGCATGTGAAAGTTGGACAGTGAATAAAGAAGACTGTAGAAGAATTGATGCTTTTGAGTTATGGTTTTGGAGGAGAATATTGAAAGTGCCATAGGCTGCCAAAAGAACCAATAGATCTGTTTTGGAAGAAGTGCAGCCACAGTGCTCCTTAGAGGCCAAGGTGGCCAAACTTCGTCTCTCATACTTTGGACATATTGTCAGGAGAGACTAGTAACTGGAGAAGGATATCATGTTTGGTAAGGTCAGAGAAAAAGAGGAAGACCTCCACGAGATGGATTGGCCAAGTGGCAGCATTAATGGACTCCATGGCAACAATAGTGAGGTTGGCCCAGGATCGGGCAGTGTTTCATTCTGCTATGCATAAGGTTGATATTGGTGGGTACCAACTCGATGGCACCTAACAACAACAACAACAACATGGGAATTTATGGAGGCCTGGTATGGCACTGTAGAAGAAGTACTCAACTGAAAGATTGATTTGAACTGTAAGGTCAGTGGTTCAAACTCACCAGTTGCTCCTTGGAAACCCTATACAGGGTCACTATGAGTCAGAACTGACTCGATGGCACTTAACAACTACAACAATGCAGATTTATGGAAATCTTCTAAGAAGTTTAAAACAGTATTAGGTTTCTAAATTTTATTAATGTATTGTTAAGTTTACTACTCATTTGTCTACAAAGTGCATGGATTCTTACAAAATCAATAAAATACTGCAAGATTCTAGATCTTTATTTAGGCCATGAATCCTCAATTTGTCTGCCAGATAATTTCTATGAAAATATAAGCTAAAAATTAGGTTTCAGGAAAGAACTCTTTCTCATTACGCTGCTGACATTTGTCCTACTATTTTATGGAACTTACTCTTGTTAAGAAAATAAAAACTTCCTAATTGCCAAATTCATGGATTTATTTCCAGTCTCCACCCCTACTTCCTGTCCTGAAGCTTGGGGCATCACTAATTCCACTCTTGAAACAAATTCCTTCGCTTTGTCTTCCCTGATTTTCTTCCTAAGTCTATACTCCTCCTCAACTTTAAGCTCGAACCAACTTTCTACTTCAGTACTCATTCAGTAAGCGTTAAGTATTTTTAAAATTATTGCACTAGGCATGGGAAGGAAAAAAGGGGATACAGCCGTGATTAAGACATAATCCATGCCCACAAGGAATTCCACCCAAAGAAAGATGCACATGCTTAAATAAAAAGGGTACTGTGATAACATTCTGTAATTAAGATATTAAAAATGTTTTGGAGTCCAAGTGAGATTAATCTTCACTGGAATCATTTCAGGCAACTTCACAAAAAAGGTAATAAATATATCTCATTTAACTTTTAAAAGATGGAGTTTTCAGAAATGGAGAAGGTAAAATACAAAAGTACAAAGGACTGCTAACTCAAGTCTTTATTCATTTGTTACTAACAGAGCCTAGCAGAGTACATGCACATAGTAAATAATCAAAAAATGTTTGTAAGACAGAACTAATTTTAACAAACGAAACAGGAATGGTAAAGGAAGCATCCAGAGAATACACATTGTATGTAACTGAAGAACAGAATGCATTGAGGGTGATTGAGATGAGGCCAGACTGCTTAGGATTGTAGTTGTCATGAAAATGAGTTTGAAATCTATTCTGTAGAGAAGTAAGCATCAGGAAGCTTGGTGTTAAAAATAAAAATATAAAACAAAATTCTGGCATCATTTTAAAAGGACATTTCTGGCAGCAACTGGAAGATCACTAAAATGATCTAAAACTACAGACTGATAAGTGCCGTCGAGTCAGTTCCAATTCATAGCAACCCTGTATAGGGATTCCGAGGAGAGGTTGGTGAGTTTGAACCGCCAAACCTGCAGTTCAAATGACCTTGCTATCCTACAGCGCTACAGCAGGATTCTTGAAGTAAACAATTTATCAAGTGCAACTAAAATAGAGTTAATGAGAACCTATTCGGTGATAGCTGTGGAATTACCCAAGAAAACTAGTCCGCAACAATTGGGCCAAGGGTGAGTGCAACATTGTTGAGGTTTCCCTACAGCTGACTGAGTAGATGTATCTGCCAAGGGGTCAAGGAAAAGAAAGGGGGTGGGGATAAAGAGGAGCAATGAATTTTATTTTGAAAAATGGATAAAACAGCCTTACAACCATGGACCACAAGGGTATAGAACTACACATGGAGTTATTTATATAGTTGTTGTTGTTGTAGTAGTTAAATGCTGTCCAGTTGGTTGCAACTCATAGCGACCCTGTTTCTAAGGAGCTGCTGGTGAGCTTGAGCCACTGACCTTGCAGTTCAAAGGGCTTTGCAGTCTGGCACATTAACCCATGCAGCACCACACCAGGACTCCATATACATAGTAGTTGTTAAGTGCCCTCAAGTTAGCTCCCACTCATAAGTGACCCTGTATAGGGTTTCCAAGGGTTTGAAGTGCTAACTTGTGCTAGCAGTCAAGTGCTTATCCTAAAGTGCCACACTAGGACTCTTCTTTATATAGAGGACATTATTAAAACCAACAAACCACATATAGCCAGTAAGTCAGTAAAAACTGAGAAGACAGCTAAGGTCCAAATCTAAGGGTAGTACTACACTTAAGGACAGGAAAAAATAAACGAGGCACAATTATTTATGATTTTTTGGGGGACAGTTCTTAAAAACAAAATTCAGAAGGAAAGAAGAACACAGTATTTAAGATGAACAAGAACAAGCAAGTTTCAGGAAAGAAGTACAGTTTATTGGATTTATTTGGAATTTGTCACCTTTTGGGGAAAAAATATCATATAGGAAGTAAATATGAGGTCAAAGTAGAAATAGGACCTAATTACTTCAAGAAAAATGAATGAGATGAGCCAAATATTATTCAAATAGAAGACTTTTGCTGCAAGATACTAAAATATGCTTTCTGGAAAACTTACTGCAATAAATCAAAATATATTTAAAATTACAATTCATATGAAGTAGACACAAATTGAAAGGAAGACCAATGTAGTCAAGTAGCCCAGAAATAGATTACTTTGTACTGTAAAAATTTAGCTATGATATGTCCTGGTGTGGTGCTGTAGGATAAACACTCAATCACAAGGTCAGTTTGAACCATAAAACTGAAGGTTAAAACTCACCAGCCGCTCCTCAGAAACTCTATACATGGACTCTATGAGTCAGACCTACTCAGTGGCACTTAACAACAGAAGTTGATAATGACAGCAATATGATAAAAGCATATGGATAATATGACTCTTCATAAATGGTTCCATGATAACTGCTTATCAAGGGAGAAAAATGTATTTTCCCTCTTCTTATATGATGAATTTAAGATATAATTATTAGTTAAATATAAAATATGAGCTAAATTTAAAAAACAGAAGAAAATACAAATAATTGCCTGATACAATGATAAGGAAGGATTTTCCAGGTAGGAAAGAAGTGGAACAAACCAAGAAAAAAGAAACCCAAAGTAGTAGAAGTATGTGAAACGGGAAAAAAAGTATATAAAGTTGAATATCTATTAAGTAGAACAGAGTCCATATACTTAATGTATAAGAAATATTTTGAAAAATAAAAAGAGCTATACTTCTTCCCTAAATAACTACACAGAAATAAAATGATATTCTTAATACTGGGCAAATATATTTTAGAAATAGTATAATAGGCAGTGTAAACTATAATTCCTTGGAGAATGGAAACAAATACAATAAGCCCGACAATCACCCTAGCCTCTGCCTGCGGACATGTTCTAGAATACTATGCAGGAAAGGAACACCCAAGCAAAACTTAGCAGTCTCAATGTTGGAGAAATATATCCTATTTTGAAGAGCGTAAGGTTGGGTTGCATTTTGAGGGAAGAGGACCAGAGAAAAATAAGCTATAAAGAAGCTAAAGATTAAGCTGAGTATTAAGCAATACATGTATGTGGTTAAAAAACTCTGAGTACAAGCAGAGAAGAAATGAGGACAGTATGACAAATAATTTCCAGAGCTCACACAGACATTCCATTTCTGGCCTGAATACAAAGTTATCAATGAACAAGCAGGCATGTATTAGATACTTCAAAAGAGTTAGAGCAAAAGCTAAACCTACACTAACAATGGAGCTCTGGAGCAGGACAAACTCTGGATTGTGAACAATAAACTCGGTGGTTCGAGCCTACCAGCAAGTCTGTGGGAGAAAGTTGAGACTTTCTGCTTCCATAAAGATTTACAGACTCAGAAACCCTATATAGTGTTGCTATGAGTCGGAACCGACTCAACTGCATTTAACAATAGCAATACTAAAAAAGCTAACGCACAATACTGCAAATTATTAATTAGATTTGCAAATAATTTAACTGGATTACAGAATACAGTCTAAAACTCTTTGGAGGAAGACAATAATTGATATGAAACAGTGTATGTTTTGTTGAAGGCAAAACTTATGATCTTGTCTGTAAACCTTCACTCAATTCACAATAAAGAGTTTCAAAGAAATGGACAATGTAAAGTTTGAATTGTATAGTATCCACTCAGCAATTATTTCACATAAGAAATGCTAAAAAATATGACTAACAACCAAAAGAAAAAAATCAGTCATTAGGAACAAACAAGCAATATGACAGATCATAATGAACATAATGATGAGAGCAATGGAAAATACAAATGAAAAAATGGAATGTCTAGAGATAAAGCATATATTATCTGACATAAAAATGAGATTAATAACAGTTTAGACACTGAAAAAGGAAAAGATCAATGAACATGAAGGTGTAACAATAGAAACTATACAAAGAATAACAGAAAGGGAAAGAAAGAAAGAGAGGAAGAAAGAAAGGCCCCAGTAACCTGTTGGATAGTATCTAGGAGTCAACCAGGAGTATAATTGCAGCATCTTCACATTTGCAGAATGCCTGAAAATTTCCAAAAGTGGATGAAAATGATAAAATCTATTTATATAAGAACCTCAACAAACCTAAACAGTATAAAAATTACAAACGTGTGCACATGCTTAAAATACACCAAGTCATATTCAAATTTCCGGGGGTAAAAGCCAAAATAGTACTAATGAGAAAAATTGGTTTAACTGAAAAAAGAAAAACAACCCACAATACAAGGAGCCTGGGTGGGACAATGGTGAAGCTTTTAGCTGGCTACTAACTGCTCAAAGATCAGTGTTCAGATCCAACAACTGCTTCAAGTGAGAAAGTAGCTGGCAGCGTCCTGCTCCGATTAAGACAGTAACCTAGGAAACATTAAGGTTCAGTTCTAGTCTGTTTTACAAGGTTGTTCTAAGTTGAAACCGACTTCACGGCACACAAAACCATTTTATACAGAAGGGAAAAGAGCAGATGATTGCTAGACTTCTTGACAGAGACTATATAAGAAAAAAGACACTGGAAAATATGTCCAAGTTGCTGAAAGAAAAAAATGCAGCCTAAAATTAGGATTCAATGAAAATATCCAATAATAATAAAATTACTATTTACTCCTTGATGATAATTACATAACAAGACATCAGTTTTACATGCCCTTTTTAATAGAAAATACATGAAACAAGTTTTTTTTTTTTTTTTTAATTAAACCATAAACAGCAGAGCACAGGGACCCTAGAAATAGAGAAAAAGAAATTACGTGATAACTACAATAACCCCAGATGGTAACTGGAGAGCATGTCCAAGCTGCAGCACCAGGAGGGAAAAACTGAAATAGAGCCTAAAGAGAATCCTGAGTTAGGAATAAAGATATCAGAGTTTGGGGGAGACGACAATACCTACGATTTTCACAAGGCAGAAAATCATAAAGAAATGATCACCAAAGTCAGAAAAGGCACCAGATATCTGCAATGGACTATCTTAAGTATTACTGATATGTGTTGTTTTCAGTAGGTGCCAATGAGTGGTTCTGACTCATAGCAATCACTTAGAGTGACTGTAAACCTTTATTGGATCAAAAGTTTCAGTTTTCTCCCACCGACAGTTTGTTGTTAGGTGCTGTCAAGTCAGTTCTGACACACAGGGGCTTTATGCACAACAGAACAAATCACCACCCGGTCCTGCGCCAACCTCACAATCATTGCTACGTTTGAGCCTATTGTTGTTGCCACTAGGCCAATCTATCTTGTTGGGAGTCTCCCTTTTTTTAGCTGACCCTCCATTTTACCAGGCATGATGTCCTTCTACATCTGAAGTATGAGAGTTAAGTCTGACCATCTTGGCTTTTAAGGAGCATTTTGGCTTTACTTCTTCCAAAATGTATTTGTTCTTCTGGTAGACCATGGTACTTTTAATATTCTTCTCCAACACCAAAACTTAAATGCATCAATTCCACCATATTCCTTATTCACTGTCCAACTTTAACATTCATATGAGGCTACTGACAATACCCCAAGGCTTGGGTCAGTTGCATGTTAGTTCTCAAACTGACATCTTTGTTCTAGAACACTTTAAAGAGGTTGTGTGTGGCAGATATGACTAAAACAATATGTCATTTGATTTCCTGACTGCTGCTTCCATGAGTGTTGATGGTGGATCCAAGCAAAATGAAGTCTTTGAAAACTTCAAACTTTTCTCCATTTATCATTAAGTTATTTATTTGTCCAGTGGTAAGGATTTTTGTTTCCTTTACATTGACGTGCAACCCATAACAAAAGCTGTGGTCACTGATCTTCATCAGTAAGTATTTTAAATCCTCTTCACTTTCAGCAAGCAAGGTTGTATCATCTGCATATCACTAACTGTTAATGAGTCTTCCACCAATCCTGATGCCTCCTGCTTCTTCCTATAATCCAGCATCTCGAATTATTTGCTCAACATACAGACTGAATAAATATCATGAAATGCAACCCTGGCACATCCCTTTCCTGATTTTAAACCATTCAGTATCCCCTTGGTTTGTTCTAACCACTGCCTGTTTTATGTACTGGTTCTTCACGAGCAAAATTGAGTGTTCTGGAATACTCACTGTCCACAATATTACCCATAGTATGTCATGACCCACACAGTGGTAAGTCTTTGCACAGTCAATAAAGCACAGATAAACCTCTTTCTGGTATTATCTGCTTTCAGCCAAGATCACTCTGACATCAACAATGATATCCCTTGTTCCGATCCTCATGGGCATCCAGCTTGAACCACTGGCAGTGCCCTTCAAGGTACTCTTGCAGCCCTGTTGGAATTATCTTTAGCAAAACTTTACTTGCATATGTGATATTAATGATACTGTCTGATGATCTCTACATTCCACTGGGTCATCTCTCTGTGGAAAGGGCACAAATACGGATCTCTTCCAATTAGTTGGCCAGGTAGCTGTCTTCCAAATTTCTTGGCATAGATGAATGAGGGCCTCCAGTACTGCATCAGTTGGTTGAAATTTGTATTCCATCAATTTCCACAATCTTGTTCTTTGCCAATATCTTAAGCGAACCTTGAACATCTTCCTTCAGTACCACTGGCTGTTGATCATACACTACCTCTTGAAAAGGCTGAACAGAGACTATTTCTTTTTGTTACAGTGACTGCTTATTTCTTCCATCTTCTTTTGATGCTTTCTGCATCATTTAATATTTTGCCCAAAGAATCTTTTAGTATTCCAAGCCAAAGCTTGAATTTTTCCCTCAGTTCTTGCAGTTTCCGAAATGCTGGGCATGCTCTTCACTTTTGGTTTTCTAACTCCAAGTCTTTGCACATTTCATTACAATACTTGACTCTGTCTTCTTGAGCTGACCTTTGAAATCTTCAGTTCAATGCTTTGACTCCCTCAGTTTTCCCACTTGCATTAGCATTTCTATGTTGGAGAGGAAATTTCAGAGTCTCTTCTGACATCCATTTTGGTCTTTTCTTTCTTTCCTGTCTGTCGAATGATCTTATGCCTTCTTCCTGCGTGATGTTCTTGATGTTTTCACAATGCTCTTCTGGACTTCAGTCATTAATGTCTGATACATCAGGTCTGTTCTTGCGAAGTTTTATAAATTCACGTGGGATATGTTCAAGGTTGTATTTTGACTCTCAGATTTATTTTAAGTTTCTTCAGCTTGAGTCTGAATTTGCATATGTGAGCAATTGATGGTTTATTCCACAGCTGGACCCTGGCCTTGTTTTGGCTGATTGAGTTTGTCCAACATTTCTACAGATGTTGTCAATTTTAATCCTGTGTACTCCATCTGGTGAGGTCTATGTATATAATCACCTTTGTTTAAAAATACACTCTAAGCAAACAGGAATAGACGAAAACTACCTCGACTTGAGAAAGGGCATACATGACAAACTTACAGCTAACATTACACTTAACAACAAAAGACTAACCACATCTGTAATAGCGCCTCATTATTCTTTTAGTCTGCCAATCCCTAATGACATATTAGGACTCCTAGTGTGGAGCTATGGGATAAAGCACTGGACCGCAAGGTCTGTTTCAACCACAAGGTTGGTGGTTCAAACTCACCAGCCACTCCTTGGAAACCCTACACTCCATAAGAGTCAGACCGACTTGACAGCACTGAACAACAACAACAATGTCACGTTCAGCATTTTCATATGGTTATTTTCCATCTGTATATATTTTGAAGTGAGGTGTCTCTTTAGATCTTTATATAAACTGAACTGTTTCCTTGCTTATTGTTGCATTTAAGAATTCTCTGTATACCCTAAATACAAAGCCTTTCCCAAATATGTGGATTTCAAGTATTTTCTCTCAGTCTGTGGCTTGTCTTTCCAGTCTCTTAAGACAAGGTTTTTCACAGAGTCGAAGTTTCTAATTTTATGGAAGTACTAATGGTGTTATTTTTTGTGTGTGGATTGTGCATTTGGTGGTGTATTTATAGAGTATTACACCAAACACTAAATCATGTAGTCCAAGTAACTATTCTTTACACTTATATTTTGCAAGGTATTTGTAACCAGCATACATAACAATATCTTGCAAATTCACTAATAAGAACATACCATGAAAAAGAAAGAAGGAAAACAGGAAACCCAGAAAATCGGTCAATCTGCGCTTCAGAACTCAATTTTCTTACTTCTTGCACATGCTGCCTAAAAAATCTTTTATCATTCCTTTTTAATAGTAAGAGATTGGCTATCTAGAGAGTAAAAAAATTTGCTTAATACAAGTCTCATTAATTTCAGTGATTAGATTCATTATCATAATATTGATTGAGCTTAAAGCCTGAGTATCCTGAAGACAACTAATTAATTAAGCAGTAAGACATGGCAGTCTGTGCAATAATGCTGATTAACACATCCCTTGGGTAAACAGAAAGACCTGAGATGGAGTGGACTGGCTCGAGATTACCCAAGGGGAAATAAATCAACAAAGCCATACCATGCAACTGAAGTCATATTAGTTAAACTATGAAATGAACATTAAAATACTTACTTTTATAAGCCTAAATAAAAGTATCCTTACATTCAATGAAATAATTCATATTAATCATCTTCTAGGTAATTCTTATCTCTTACACAATCTGTGCTCATAGTTTGCATGCATTTTACACTGAAAAATTCATGCACACCCAGTGTAAATTTACATTTAGTTTTTTAAGTTTTTTTTTTCAGAAAAGACAGTGATATAGACATGAGATATAAATATAAAAGTGTCATATCTTAATAACACTTCAGTGTAAAAATTCTTAGGAATATAAATAAAGCCTTAGGAATTCTGTGGATCTGACAAGTCTGAATTGCTGAACTAGGAAACATTTTTTTGTTACTAACTGTGTTAACTAGAGGAAGACTCATTAACAACCAGCAATATGCAGATGACACAACCTTGCTTGCCGAAAGTGAAGAGGACTTAAAGTACAGGCGAGGATCAAAGATAACAGTCTTCAGTAAGGAACACACCACAACATAAAGAAAACAAAAACCCTCCCAACTGCCCTAATAAAAAACATAATAAAATGAGAAAAGGCTGACGTTGTCAAGGATTTGGTCTTACTTGGATCTACAATTAACGACCATGGAAGCAGCAGCCAATAAATTCAGTGTATTACATTGGGCAAATCTACTGCAAAAGTCCTCTTTAGAGTGTTAAAAAGCAAAGATGTCACTTTAAGTATTAAGGTGCACTGATCTAAGCCATAGTTTTAAAAAAAGTTTTTATTGTGAATTGAGTGACAGTGTACATGGGAGAACATTGGTTTTACATTCATCATTTCATTGTAATGATTACAATCTCCTCCACGCATCATCATTCAGCAGTATTTGCTTCTATTCCCTCTGTGTGTGTATGTGTGTGTTTCAGGGGGGAAGGGTACACTAAAATACTCAGGAGTATATAATAATTTAAACAATAAAAGGGTAAATTTTGCAAGCCTGCCTCCTGGCTGCCAACATTAAGTCTTTCTCTTTCCATGAGTCTAGAGTCCTCAGCTGCTCTCTCTAGTCATGTTCTCAATCTCTGCCTCCATCTCTGGTAATGCTACTTCTCTGGATAGGGTCCCACATTCCACTCATGCTCTTCACCTTTGATGGTCCTAGGGTCCTCTGTTTTTGGACTGTAAGATTAATTGCTCCCCCATCTTTGTTACAAAACTTCTACCTTTAGAGCTGTGACAGTTGCAATCAGTCATGATAACAATTAATCACTATTGAGTCATAAGAATCTTCTCCCCATTCTCTTTTCACCAGACCCATCTAGACAACATGAAAACTATTCAGTGGAGACTACTTTCCCCCGCACATTCTGAAACTAAACTCCCTCTTGAAACCTTGTAAGCCAGTCACTTCGTGCCTATATCACCCCCTCATTTTAGGTAGCCAATGTCTAAGTTGCCCGTCCCTATCTACCCTGTATACAGAGGGGATAGGATTGATACTTGATGTGAAGACTCCCTCCCTTTCAGTTGGTATTTTTGAGCTACTACATCCATAAGTATAGGTCAAGTTCATCAAATTGTAGCAATTTACACTGTTTCCTTTACCAAAATTTGTTGTTGTTTTTCATCTGTCTCTAGTCGAGTTCTGATTATCAAGCCTTCAAGGCCAGGTCAAATAAGTACTATCTGCAAGTTTGGGTGTTCTTGTGTGACTTCTCCCTACTTCATATCAGCTGGATGCTTCACTCTCAGCAATAGCCTTCTGTGGAGATGTCCTTGTCCATGGGCTCAGTAGTCCCGAGCTCTCAACACTCTTTGGACCAACCAGCCCTTCCTCTTCTCTCTCTCAGCTCCAGGTCAATGGAAGTCTATGTAACGTGACTGAACTCAGCCCATTTCTTCATTGCTGCCTTTCCCCCTCTTAAACTTACCAGTAGCCCAATGTGGTCGGTAGCAAGCTTATATGCCTGCCATGAGTTTCAGCCTTGGAGGGGATTTGTCCTCAAGGGACTTGATTGCTTGCTTTGATGGCTCCTGGGCAAATGACCTACTTGTTCTTGTAGTAGCCAATCAGACTGCCATTTTTGTTTTGGATTTATTCTGCTGATCTCTCTTTCAAGTAGTATCTTCTGTTGCTTTAGCTGTTTCAGCTAAGCCATGGTATTTTAATTGCCTCATATGCAAGGACGAGCTGAACAATGAATAAGAAAGACCTAAGAAAAATTGATGTCTTTGAATTATGTTGTTGGTTAAGAATACAGACTATATATAGAACAAACATATAAGACAAACAAATCTGTCTTGGAAGAAGTGCAGCCAGAATGCTACATAGAAGCAATGGTGACAAGATTTTGTCTCACATACTTTGGACATGTCATCAAGAGAAGGACATCACACTTGGAAAAGTACAGGGTGAGTGAAAAGGAGGAAGACCCTCTACTGGACTTGATGCAACAACGGCTCACACATAGCAACAAATGTTTGCTCAGGACAGGGTAGAATTTCATTCTGCTATGCATAGGGTCACTCACTAGGAATCAAAACTGACTCAACTGCACCTAACAACCACCACAAGGAAGGAAAGAAGGACGAGCAGAAATCAATGAAACTGATAGAAGAAATGTCAATGAGACCTAAAGCTGCTTCCTTTTTAAAAAGTAAAGATTATTAACTTTTAGGCAGATAGACCAGAAATAAAGAAAGAAGATAAAAATTGCTGACAGTAATAATAAGAGACTCCATGATTATATAACAAAACTAATCACAGATCAGTAGATATTAACTGTATAATATGAAAGCATCATTAATAATAACATGCAGATAAATTAAAATGAATTCAGTACTTCGATGAAGTGGACGAATTTCTAGAAATACACAAACTATCAAAGCTCACTGAAGTAGAATAAATAAAATGAATAGCTCAATATACTATTTTTAAGTTAAAATTTTCAATTCCTTATTATCATGCGAAGTAAAAAAAAAAAATGCTACTAAGACTCAAGTTCCTACATGCACAAATTAATTCCAAATAACACATATTTAAACAGGTCTCTGCAATCATCAGATGCCTGTAGACAAGTTCTCTCAGTAATACACTTGTCTTCAGTCTCCTTAAGGAATCCTCAAAACAACAAAAAAGATACTTGTGTGTTATAGAAGAAAATGATTTTGAGGTCAGGGTTAATAATGTCAAATTTTTAACAAAACTATCATGGACATCTTCCCAAATCATTAAAACTTTGCAACAAGTTTACTGGGCTGCTGCCCTACAAAAGAAAACAGTTTTCAAATGGATCAAACCTTTTAAGGCAGATTAGAAAGACGTCAAGATGAGCTAAGAGAGGCAAGACTGTGAGATCGAATGAATGAAGGAATCATGGCTGAAGTCCAGAAATGGGTGGAAGAAGACCCTAGAATTACCACTGGTGTGATCACTGCAGAAGTTGGGATCTCACAAGGTTCTGCATTTTCAGTTTGAAGTGAACAAGTGGGCCTCAGCAGGATTCCGGCTACATAGGTGACAAAAGTGTTGTCTAAAGACCAGCTAGCTCAGAACCAATCATTTCATTAGTAGTTTAACCAAGTTTGAAACTAATGAAGATGGATTTAATAGAAGAATTGAACCCGGGGATGAGTCTTGGACTTATCAGTATTATTCGAACAAGAAAGTCAAATAAAAAGTGACTTCTCCGTCTTCTGCCTATAACTGATTGGAATACCTAAAATGGGGCTACAACATGACCAATTAAGGAGGCTTCCTGCAGAGCCTCTGCATTACATAAGACCACAGGTGGAATCCTGAAGCCCATCCAGAATCTTCTCAGGTGGGAGATTTTCATTTGAGAGAATAAGCAGACCAGCCTGGAGCAGCTAGAAAAATAGAAGATACTTCTTGAAAGAAAGACCGACAGGAAAAATACAAAACAATATAGGCAGTCCGAATGATTACTACAAGAACAAGCAAGTTGCTTGCCCAGAAGATATCAAGCTAAGTAGTCAGGTCCCTTCAGGGCAAATCCTCTTCTAAGACTAAGACTCAATGGGAATACACGCTCTGATTGGTGACCACATTTATCATCAAATAAGGGGAAGTAAGGGAAAGAAAAAAAGCAATGAAGCTGCGAGCTGAGCCTTAAAACATTTAATAGGCTCCTGTGAACCAGGGTGGAGACCTGGTTGGTCAGCAGTGTGGCAAGACTTGGGGGACTCTTGAGCCCAGAGTCAGTGACATAGCCATAGAGGACTAGAGTGGAGAGTGAAGCATCCAGCTGATAAGAAGAGATGGAATGTGCACAAGAACATCCACACTTACAGATAATACCCACTTGCCCTGGCTTCAATGACTGGATGATCAGAGCACAGCTAGAATAAGAAAGAAGAGGAAAAAAATCCCAGTAATCTGATACAATTTAAAGAACTTGACCTATACCTATTGATAAAGTAGCTCAAAAGAGGGAACAAATCTTTACAGCGAGGCTATTTCCCACCCACTCCATACACAAAGTAGACAGGGATGGGCAGCTTGGACACTGGCTACCCAAAATGGGAGGGCTACAAAGGCAAGAAGTGACTGGCTTCCAAGCTTCCAAGAGGGAACCTAGATCCAGAGGGC
>NW_006408683.1:7564588-7577447 GCF_000296735.1 Chrysochloris asiatica | reverse complement strand
AGATTTTCAAAGGACAAAGAACGATCACAGGAGATTATTAGGAAGAAATTTTAAGAAAATTGAAAACTGACAAAAAGGCCAGAAAAGTGCCCAGAATTTTTTCCCAACCACAATAGGGCACCTGTTCATTCTTTGACGGAAGCAAGGGCTGTTCTATGAAAATTTCAGTGGGAAGTCTTATGCTATCTACTATACAGCCCTAATTCTTGCCCCTTCAGACTTCATTTTGTTCATTCAAACTCAAAGAACACTTAAAGGAAGACGATTTAACTCTTTGGAGGATGTCAAAATTGCTCTAAAGTGGTGTAAATGAAGAGAACAGGAGTCTTTGGAAAAGGCCAAGGGAGATGGAAACATTGCCTTCAGACGTGTATAGACCTACATGGAAGATATGTGGCGAAGGAAAAGCTTCACGTTTTGACATTTTGTTTAATAAAGGATTGTATGATTTTGTAGCAGTACTTTTTAATTTACCTTCATAAAACCTTTCCACATAAAGAAAACTCTTGGCTCTAAGAATTCACAGGTAAGACAAAAGTTTAAAAATGTTTTATAAGTATACAGTGAGTTAATAATGTTCTCTTATGTAGTTAAATCCTTATGTAGAAATTGACAAGTTTATTTTATATGGAATGCAAAGAAAATAGGATTGCCAACCTTTTATTAATTTTTTTTTTAAAGAACACTGTTGGAAGACTGAAATCACTGGATTTTAACACCCTCAAGAAAAGTACTAACAAGAGTGTGATATTGGCATAAGAATGGATGACTAAATAGATCAATACAACAGAACAGAGTGTGTAAAAACACACCTGCATTTAGAGGGTCCATTGGCACCAGAGGTGCCAAGCGAATTCAGTGGGAGAAAGGGTAGTCTTTTCAGCAAATGGACTTAAGTAATCAGACACCCATTTTCAAAAGAATGAACATTGGCTCTTATTTAACACTATATACACAACTGTACTTGAAGTGGAGCATACAAGCTAGAACTGTGTCACTCCTAGAAGAAAATATGGTAGGAAATACCAACAACTGTAGGTTTAGGACAGATGTTTTAAATTAAACCAAAATTCACAAACTACAAAAGAAAACAACTAAAAAATAGTATTTCATCTAAATTTAAATGTTTTACTTTTCAAGAGACACTAGTTAGAAAGTAAATCAGTGGTAGTCACAGCTAGTATCCTATCAGATTCCTAGCAAAAGAAAGGAATTGACTATAAAGGGAAATGAGGGCAGGGGACCAAATGATGAAAACTTCTTAAAGCCTGAGGGCTCTGGACTATAGTGTCAGGAGACACCATGGTCAATTAATATAACATAGTCCACAAAGACAATGTCTACATCCTAATTTGGTGAGGAGCCACTGAGATCTAATGAGCAGTCATCTCATTGTTGTTAAGTGTCATCTAAGGTGCAATTATTTGTCCCCTATGATGTGATGAAACCTGAAGATGCTTGGAATCAACTAGTCCAATGGATAATGAAGTATGTGAACATCAGTTTCCATGACTCTGAGATGAGAAGAACTACATGTTGCCCAGCTACCAATACCAACTGCTCTGAAAAGGATCCATTAGAAGGTCCTACATAGAGTGGGAGAAATGTGGAACAAAATTCAGTTATTTAAAACAAACAAACAAAAAAAGATTGGGCTTACTGAGCCTTCAGGTCTATAATGGAACTCACCAGTGAGGACTAATTTTCAGCCACACAGTAAATAAGTATAAAGAAGGGACAACAACTTAATAAGGTATGCTCACCATGGAATGGTCAACCATTCAAGATCAAAAGGGCAAATTTCCCTAAAGACAAAGTTGAGAAGGGTGGGAAAGAGCATAGATGGAAATAAGAACCACAGGGTAGAAGTGGGATTAACTGCTGTTACAATGGAGAGGATTGCAACTATTGAGATGAAACAAAATATATGATGCAAAACTGATGATGTCTATAAACCTTCACTCAATTCACAATAAAAAGTTTCACAAGAAAAGTGGGGATATGAGGGACTTGGGGTGATAGAAATGTTATTATCTTGACTATAATAATGGACTATAAAAACCACTGCACACATTTGTCAAAATTCATTGAGTTGTATGTACACTTAAAATGGTGAGTTTCAATGACGGCAAATTACACGTGAATAAATAAGAAGCGGAAATAAAAACATACACAAGAAAAAAACTGCCACTAAACTTGCAAATCAGATTGAGAAAAATATTTGTAAGCCATATGTATAATAAAGCACTTATATACAAAGTATATATATATACAATTCTGATATCTCAGTATTAAAACATCCAATTAAAACTAGGTAAAAGATTGCAACAAATACTTCAAAAAATAAGACATACAAATGGCAAACCAACACAACAAAATACAATCAATATGCTTATTCAGGAAATTCATATTAAATCACAAGATACCACTACACACTCACTCTAACAAGTGTGTGTGTAGTGGTATCTTGTGATTTAATATGAACTCTAAACAACAACAACAACAAAACAAGCCACACTAAATATGTTGTTGTTTTTGTTAAGTGCCGATTAATTGGTTCTGATACATAGGAACACTGTAGGAGTTCCAAGGCGTGGCTGGTGAGCTTGAACTGCCAACCTTGCGGTTCAAACTGACTTAGCAGTCCAGCGCATTAACCCACAGTGCCACACCAGGATTCCACGACTAAGTATAGTGATGATTTTAACCATCACCCTGGGAATGCAAAATGGTACTGATAATTTGGAATATAGTTTGTTTCTTATAAAGTTGAATACGCACCTATTAAAATCCTCCCATATCTTCTTCCTCTGTACTTACCCAAGAACATTTAAAATAGAGTAGTAAGTTCACACAAAGATATATATTTGAATATTCACAGAAGCTTTTCACATAGTAGTCTCAAACTGCTAGAAACTCAAATTCCTGGTGGGTAAATATACATTATTATTGTTGTTAAGTGTAATCTAGTCAGTTCCAATTCATAAAGAACCTGTATAGGGTTTCCAAGCAGCAGCTGATGGGTTTGAACCACCAACCTTGTGGTTCAAACCTATCTTGTGGTCCAGTGCTTATTCTACAGCACCACAACAGGACTACATGTTACATAAATTCAATGGAGTAAACATCATAAAAAGGAACCAAATATTGAGAGATGCAACAACAGTAATGAATTTTAAAAGCATGCGAAGTGAAAGGAGCCAAACACAAAATATTACATACTATGTTTTTGGTTTTTTTTTTTTATGGTTTTAATGAAATTTTTTCTCTTCTTCCTCAGGGTCTCCAATTATCTATGTGTCTTCTCTGTTCTGATTCTCTTGAAACGCTTACTCCAGGATAGGCTAGACTCTGCATAAAAAGGCTACCTTGAAATTGCCATGCTGCACCACAACAATGTGCCACAACCACATAGAGAAGAATCACAGAGATAGGTAGGTGCCTGGTCGGCCCCTGCAGTGCCAGTCACCTCATCTGTGATTCCAGACATGTGAGTTGACATCCTGGCTTTTGAGGCTACTCAAATCTTTTAATAACTTTAGCATAATCTGGCATTTGATTTGCAAGCAGTATGAGAGACTTCTTGTGAGAACTGCCTAGCTAAGTCAAGCCAACCCACAGAGCCTCAAGATATAATAATTCATTGTTTTAAGCAACCAACTTTTGGGTGGCTCAAAATATAGATGTTGCCGTTGTTCGGTGCCATCGAGACATACATGCTCTGACACACAACAACCCTGTATAAGGTTTCTGAGGCTTTTTTTTTTTTCAGGAGCAGAAAGCCTTGTCTTTCTCCCTCAGATTGATTAAGTGGGCTCAAACTGCTGACTTTGTAGTTCACAGTTAGTGTTTACCCTACAGAGCCACTGTGCTTCCAGAAAATAGGTTGTTATTAAAGTGCTGTCAAATTGGTCCTGACTCAGTGACCCTGTACAGGGTTTCTGAAGAACGGCTGGTAAGTTTGAACCACTGACCTTGTGATTCAAAGCCACCTTGTGGTCCAGTGCTTTAGCCCACAGCACCATGCCATGACTGTGGTCCATAAAATATAGAAATAGATTTTTTAAAACCCACCGTTCTATCTCTGAAGAGAACTTCTCCCTTTCTTTTCATTTCTTCCCTAGAAACTGTTTTTCCAATACCATTGATAATAATGCACCTGTTATAAAGTTTCTTCCTTGTAGTAAGTACTCTGACCTATCAGGACTCATTTTCAGTAAGATCAGACATTCTCTTTCTGGTGATGAGTTCAGATCAACCTTAGACATGCCATCTGCTTCCCCTTCTTTCTTTACAGAATTTCTTGATTGCCCTTTGGTATTCAGAAAGGCTTATAGCAGCAGACGCATGAGTGTTTACTCACTGGCATTTGATGTCTTTTTTTAAAAAAAACAAACAAAAAACTGGTAATTTGACGTTTGGACTTCTTCGTTCTATTAATTACACTGACAGCACATGTTTTGAATAGTTTTATCTGTTAATCTTGTTCTGTATTGTAATTTTAGATAATTTGTGAGATTCAGGTTATCATCTTTCATCTCCTTAATTTTCAATTTAATCACAGCTCTGGAAATGTTATTATCTGATTTAATCTTATACATAACTTTTAGGACTTTACTATTTTTACTGACTAAAAATCAGGGTTACTTTAAATGCTATTATATATTGGTTTAATGATTTATTTTAAGAAACTAACCTTGAAATACTAAAAATTCATATACTGAAAATGACGTTATTTTGCCTTGAATGTTAGATATTAATTTGAATATTATAATATATAATTTATCCTTCTTGCCTTGGGAATTTTTGAAAATGCATTGGGCAAAAGCATTCTGATATAACCTACATAATATGCTAACTACTAAAATAGTTAGCAAGGAAATTAGCTTGCCAGACTCCTGACAATAATGATATTTATATCTCTATGAATTTAGTAAAAATTTAAAAATCATCACTATGAATATGAAATGATACTTTTTATTTAAAAATCACCCAAATCACACCTCCATAAATTAGTAAGGAGAACTAGAATGCTAACTGCCGGCACTTCTGTCTTATATGAATTTAAAATGAGAGGATTTTGGTTCACTAAAGACAAAATGTCAGCCAAATAATATTAAATATGAAATAAGTATGAGAGGATTTCAAGAATGGCATGAAACTGAAAGTAATATATATAAAATACAGGTATTTTATTTAAGAAATTAATATAGAATAAACAAAAATCTAAAGGTACAAAACAACAGTAAATAACTGAGTGTGTTAGTTCAGTTGTACCTACAGGAATACTATACAAAAACATGAAGAATTTATTAGATGAATAGCATTTCTATAGAATAATTTTCCTTTATCCCCTAATGAGTGTTCATCTTCCAGGAGGCCTTAGCTTGGTGACAGGCTTATATAGAGGCCCAACTTACAGCCTGGGAGAAACAAAACGAGGAGGGAGATTTTGAGGAAGAGTCCTAAATAAAAATGTTCTTACTTAACCAAACAAGACCTTAGTTCATTTTCAGTTTACTTTTTCCTCAGAATATTTTTCTGCTTCCAATGGAAATATAATAACAATACCTAAGCTATAATCCTGGTATTGTGCTGTAGGATAAGCACTAGACTGCTAACCAAAAGGTTTGTGGTTCTCAGAAATCCTATGCAAAGTTGCTATGAGTCATAACTGACTCAATAAGCATCTTACAATAACAAGCTACACAAAGTGGGTGGCTTGGACATTAGATACTGAGTATTATAACGTATAACTTATGTCAGCAACAGTGGAATTAGTCACATTACTAGTATTGTTTCAAATTGGTTCTACAGATATTGACTACTATCCACCAAAGTTTTCATGGAACTCTCTCCCATGACCTTGTCCTACTGGGCTCCACAGTAACCCTTGCACATTCTATACTATAGCCAAAGTGCATACATACCATTAACCAACACAGAAAAAAAAGGAACAATCTATGGCAGTCTGCTTAGGAACTGTTGCTGTTGTTACATGCCTTCAAGTCTGTTCTGACTCATAGTGACCCTCTATAGGGTTTCCCGGGAGTGGCTGGTAAGCTTGATCTGTGGACCTGTGGTTCAAACCGATTTTGCAGTTCAGGGCATTAATCCACTGCGCCACACCAGGACTCTGCTTAGGAACTATTAAATATCAAATCAAATCGACATTTTTACATGGCTATCTTGCAGAATTTAATATACTCTGTCATACTTAAAATGCTTTCTCTTCTTAATTGTAAAAAGTTTCTGTTGTTTGGCTCCTGCTTCCCAGGATCCTCAGTAGGCTTCTCTCATCACCAACACTTCAAAGGCACAGGCTATTCTAACTCCGCATATTTCTCTCTCACTGGACACTTTTTCTTCTTTGATTTTAACACCATTGATGCCTATTTGAATCCGACCTAACTTTCCTGTTTCCTTCATGTCCCCCACTTGGCATGCTAAATATAAGATGATCACCCCAAAACTCCTTCCTCCTCCAGTGTCTCCTTTCTTTATCAACAGTAACAGTATGTCCATATGCCAGTAAACAGGAAATCACTTGATGGTTCTCTTTCTACTTGCAGTCACAAGTCCTGGTAATTCTAGTATAGAAATATCACTACAATTTGATTCCTTCCCATTATCACTGCCCCAATTAATGGTCTTATTATTTTTATAATCAATTACTAAAAACCCCCGAAATGCAAAAGGCTCTCAAATAGTTTCCCTGCCCCTGATGGTTGCTCTATCTTATAGTACCACCAAGAATGTATGAAAGTGCCCATCTCTCCATAACAGTTGTTGCTTTCTGCTTTTTTGAATTGGTTCTACAGATATTGACTACTGATGCTGAGGTGATAGATTTTTGTTTTGATTTGCATTTCTCTAGTGACAGTTCAAGCTCACCAGCTACTCCTTGGAAACCCTATATAGGGTTGCTGCGGGTTGGAACTGACTCTACGGCACTTAACAACAACAATAAATGACTAATGATCACGAGCATTTCTTCACGTTTCTTGGCTGCCCAGATAGTTTCCTTGATGAAGTATCAGTTCATGCCCTTGGCCCATTTTTAAATTGGATTGTCTTCTATTGCTGAAGTATTAATGTTTTCTACAAACTCCAAAGATTCGTTCTTTATGTGATATTCCATTGCCCAAATTTTTTTCTAGTCTTTAGGTTCTCCTTTTATTCTTTTGGTGAAGTCTTTTGATGTGCATAAATGTTTACTTTTTTAAGAAGCACATAATCACCACCATTACCCAGTTATCTAGTTTACCTTTTGCTGCTTGTGAGTTTATAGTTATGTTTGATAATATATTTATATATTTTTTGACAGAGATTAATTCTACATATGTATATATACATGCTGGAGTCCTGGTATGGTGCTGTGGGTTAATGCACTGGACAGCAGTCTATTTGAACTGCAAGGCTGACGGTTCAGGCTCATCAGCTGCTCCTTGGAAACCCTACATAGGGTCGCTATGGGTTGAAATCAACTTGACGACACTTAAAAACAACAATTTATATGTGCTAAAAATATATCTATGAATATAGAACATATAGGGTACAAAGTTATGAAAATTTCTTAACCATAACTGAACATTGAAGAAATGAGTCACTGGGCCTGGGGGGGGGGGGTCAGGATCATAGTCTCTGGGGACACCATGGTTAATTGGCATACATAGTCCACAAAGATATTGCTCTATATCCTACTTTGATCAATACCAACTGGGGTCTTCAGAGCTTGTGAGTGCTCACTTAAGGGGCAGCCAATGATCTCTCCCTGTCTGGAGCAAAGAAAAGTGAAGAAAATCAAAGACACATAAAAGAAATTAGTCCAAAAGATGAATAAACTACAGGAACCACAATCATGAGACCAGAAGAACTAGATGGTACCTGCTTACCACTGCTGATCACTCTGAAAGGGATCACTTTAGAAGATGCTGGATTGAGTGGGAGAAAAATATGGAACAAAATTCAAAATTTTAAGAAAGACGAGGCTTACTGGTTTCATAGAGATTGGCAGAACCTCCCGGACTATGTCCCTTAGACAGCCTTAAAACCTAGACCTGAATTCATCCCCATGGCTCAACTTGCATTCAGACAACAGACATCAATAGTTAACGTGAACAGAAAGACATTCCTCAGAACAATCTACCAAATGAAATATCTAAAAGGCAACATATACTCAGGGATAAAGCTTAGAAGACAGGAATGGATACGAAAGAAGGAAGACTGGAAACTGTAACTCACAACAAGGAAGTCGGAAGAGTGCTGTTATATTGAGAGGATTGCAATCAATGGCATGAATCAAAATGTTACGAATATTGAATGGAAAACCAATTTGCTCAGTACATTTTCACCCAAATCACCATAAAAAATTACAAAGTGTTTCCTTAACTGCCTGTCTGCAGTTTATCCTTTTCATTATATTATTTTCTCTCTTGGTTGCCTATCCACTTATCGATCGATCCATCAGGAGGTCTGCTTTCCTATTTCTTTTCTTCAACTTTTAAAAACAGATAATATATGCATGTCCACCACTCGTATATCAGTATACCACACAGGGGTGGCGGCTTATGTGTTGTTCTAGTGCTGGAAAGTGCTGGAAGCTATGCCACTGGCATTTTAAATAGTAGTAGGGTCATCCATGGTGGAAAAGTTTCAGAGGAGCTTCCAGACTAAGAAGGAGGATTTAGTGATCTACTTCTGAAACATGTAACCAGTGAAAACCTTACGGACAGCAGCAGAACAGTGTCTAATGGAGAGCCAGAAGATGAGCCCCTCAGGTTGGAAGGTGCTCAAACTATGAATGGGGAAGAACCGCCTCCTCAAAGAAGAGTTGAACTTAATGATAAGGATGGAATAAAGCTTTCAGGACCTTCATTGGCTGATGGGACACAACTCAAAACAAGAAAAGACAGTTTCAACATTCATTAATGACTGAAACATGGAATGTATAGGATATGAACCTAGCAAAATTGGAAGTCATCAAAAACAAAATGGAATGCATTAAAATTTATACCCTAGGTATTAGTGAGCTAAAAAAGAGTCCTGGTGGTATAATGGGTTATGTGATTGATTGTTAATTACAGGGTTGGTAGCTCAAATCCACCAGCCACTCCACAAGAGAAAAATGAGGCTTTCTTCGGAAGAGTTTACATACAAGTAGAAGTTGATTTGACAGCATACAATGCTATATATCGGAGACAACTCCATATTAACAAAAAGAGGACTTATTTATTTTCTATATGTGTATTTCCTTGGAACATTAAGAGAAATTGCAAAAACCAAATTTATAACCTTTAGCCTTTATCTTTTCATTCATTTTTATTAGTCTCTTTGTTTCTACCCACATCCAATTGATCAGTTGTTAAAATCTACCTATTCTACAATTCTTTTGTCTCATGTTCTTTGTATTTTTGCAATTAACACTTGGCTGCAAATGTTCATTTCCACATGCCTGGACCATTATGTACCCACTCGAGCTCTTCTGGCCTCACGCTCACCAGCCTCTCTGATCTGTTCACACCATCCTCTCTGCTGAAAGAGCTCCTCAAATCACTTCCCGTTTGAAATCTCCTTACGTATTTAAAGCCTTACTCAAATAAAAGACCATCTAGAAAATGTTTTCTTTTATGAATTTATTTAGCTCTTCTAAAACATGTTCTATTTTATAATAGAGTTGTAAGATAACTTACTAACTCCTTAATAGTAAGGACAATGCCTTAACACATTTAGATAAATCCACATGGCCTAGACACTAAAAATGTGTTTACAAAATGAAGGACTATGGTTGCAATGAACTCATTCTTACTTCTATGGATGAAAATACTATATAAAGCATATCTAATTAATTTATTTCTTTTGGAAAAGAAGCTGTGAGATAAAAGACAACATTTAATAATTAAATTTATTTCAGAAATCCACAAAGTAAAATATTTCCAGTAATTTTACTTCCTCACATTAATTTCATCAAAAACAGTGAGGAGAAAAGGAAACAAAAAATAATTAAAATGTACTATTAATAACTGAATTTCTCTTCATTACAACATCACTTACATCTCTTAAATAGAGCTACCATGTAAGGAAGAGAAATTCTTCCAGGATGTGCCTAAGGCCAGTAGTTCATTGAGCTTAAAATAAAGAACTTAAAAGTTTAAGAAAAACTTTTGAAAACCATCACTGCACTAGACAAATCTGCTGCAAAAGACCTCTTCAAATTTTGAAAACACAGATTCTATGTTTCTAGCTTCCAAAATTTAGTAACATGATCTCAGAAATACACTTGTAATAAAAATTATTTAAAATATTTAAAAACATATACATGCAAATATGTAAAAATAGAAGAAAAAAAGAAAATTACTGTTTCTTAATATATAAAGGTTGTTATATAATATAAAATGATCATTTCATATCATTGAAAATTATTGAGCACCTATCTACTTAATGATGGAAAGAGTTACATAAACCCCTTTCAAGAAATGGAGAATTGCCATATTATGACTTATTATAACATATAACATGCATATGCACATGCTAGATTTACTTCTTTGACTTACCTCTCCCCCATTAACATATTCCATCACAAAACACAAACGATCTTTTGTCTGGAAGGAGTATTTCAAGGACTTGAAATGGAAAAAAAAAAGTAATATTATAATCCCACATTTGCATAATTACAGCCAAAAATAGAATATTTAGCAATAGTAAAGCATGATTGATTAAATGCATTGTTAGTGTTCCTTAAGAATCTATTGACAGTACTTAAGTTATGGTTTATGAAAAACATGAAACTCTTTTGGCTTACTTCATCAATAGCTACTGTTAGGGGAGAAAAATTAAAATTTTAAGTAAAAATGAACTTAGTAATTGTGATAAACACTTTTCAAGCTATTGTGCCATCTAATTGAAACTGCAGTGGCCTCCCAAGTTCTATCCATGCTCCTCCAAAGTTGTTGTTGTTGTTTTAAGTGCCATCGTGTTGGTTCCAACTCAGCGACCCTATATCAAGTTTCTGAGAAGTGGCTGGTGAGCTTAAACTGTCAACCTTGCAGTTCAAACCGTTCATGCAATCCACTGCATTAACCCACAGTGCCACACCAGGACTCCAAAGCAGCACAGCCTACCAAATTCTCTAGTGGAAGTTCCTTTGGAATACATTTACAGTTGTTATGTTTATGTTCTCAATAAAGCTTTAATAACACTTTTTATAACATGACCTATTTTGTAATTTTATAGTTTATAAAAGACATCAAAACTTTATGGAGCTCTGACTACACCAAGAAATAAACACACGATAATGTTACAAAGTACGTGTAGGTATCTAGTGATGCCTCTGAAAATGTCTATTTTAGGTAATCTAAAGTCTATAAAGGAGCTCTGGTAGTGTAGTGGTTACGAATTGGACTGTAAGCTGCAAGGTCAGCAATTCCAAACTACCAGCTGTTCCGAGGGAGAAAGATGAGGCTTTCTGCTCCCGTAAAGATTTATAGCCTCGGAAACCCTGTACAGGGTCGCTATGAGTCGGAACCAACCCCATGGCGCATAACAACCACAACAACAACAAAGCTCTATAATCTTCCCCTGTTGAACGTCTACTTGCTATTTTTTAATCTTACTAGACCTTCAAGGAAAGCAATACACAGAAACTTTCAAATGATACCTCTATTACAAAAATTTTAAACATAAGTAAAAAATAAATTCATTTGTTTCAAAGTAACAAAGTTAAATGCATATAAGTCAGTTTGTTCTTTGCCTCGTGAAGAAAACATATCATGAATTTATCCTCTTTTACATAATATATTCAGTATTATTATATATCTTATCAAAGAATTTTGTTTCCATAAAAGTATTCAATAAATTTTTTTATTATTCAACAAATAAACAAAAGAAACAGAAAAACACTACATTTAATGTTAAGAATTATATATGACAGTCTAGCATTTTCTCATAGGTTACGTTAAAAGTCAACAGGTGATTCATCTGTTCTATTTTCCTTTTTAATGAAATTCATGAGAGAAAAAAATCTCAGAAATTTAATGGGAGTATAACATTAAAGTGGAGAGGTTATAAATACATATGCTATAAAAGGAATTTATACATTTCAATCATTTCTACAAAATTTTACTATGGTCTTTGTACAAAGAATATGCTATGCCTAAATGAATGTGAATTAGAATATTCGTAGTTCCATAACAAAACTCCTTAAATTTAAAATGTTACAATTACTGCATATGTCCTCTAGTCACTTACTGTTAAAAAGGGGTGTCTAGTATTCTTTAAGACTCTGCTTTCCGTCAGAGTGTGTGCCACTTCATCCTACAAAAGAAAAAGGCAAACTGTTAATAGATGTTCTAAGTATTGATGATCTAAAAATTCGCCATTTCCCTATGACAAGTTAAAGTTACTCCTGTAGCTTTAACTTGTCATATGATAGGAACTTGTCATATGATAGGAACAGATTCCAAAACACAGTATGGTGGTGGTGGTGGTTATGTGTCCTGTAGTCAGTTCTGACTCACAGTGACCCTCTGCATAGCGTTTGCAAGGCTATAAATCTTTATGGGAGCAGAAAGTCTCATCTTTATCCTGTAAAACACAGTATAGCATGTTTCGTTTATGGGCTTCCTTTTCACCTAAACATACATATATACATATACATGGCAGCTTCACAAACAGTTCATGGAAAAATGGAATGAAAAGATGTATGTATAAGTGCATACTTTTTTTCAATCAAATTAATGATTTCATTCACATGGTTGTAAAGCATGTACAAATATAAAGTCACTCATACTTAATGCATATCAATGGTTGTTGGTGGTTATGTGCCATGGACTCGGTTCCGACTTCTATTTTTTTTTTTTTT
>NW_006408683.1:7554699-7562732 GCF_000296735.1 Chrysochloris asiatica | reverse complement strand
ACCCATAGCGACCCTGTACAGGGTTTCCGAGGGTGTAAGTCTTTACGGGAGTAGAAAGCCTCATCTTTCTCCCGCAGAGCAGCTAGTAGTTTCGAACCGCTGACCTTAAGGTTCACAGCCCGATTCGTAACCACTACGCTACCAGAGCTCCTTTAGCACTCAAAAAATACATGTTGAATTGAACTATCATAGGAATGAATTCTGAGGTGTCAGGTATGTTGATTCCATTTACTCATTCCTCCATTTACAGATATGTAACAAATGTTCTAGACACTGACAATGGAGCAATGAACAGAACTTCTTGCTTTCATGTAGCTTTCATTCTAGTTAAAAGGAATCAGTATTAATGAGGGAGGGGGGGACGACAAAGCAGAGAAGGGGACACTACAGCTATGACTGTAAAATATACAAGCATTATGCAAGTGGCTATTTTAAATCGTAAGGTTGGCGGTTCAAGCTCACCAGCTGCTCCTTAGAAATCCTACATAGGGTTGCCATGAGTTGGACTCAACTTGACAACACTTAACAACAACAACAATATAGAATCTAATATATTCATTAGGTAAACAAAACATCTGATGTGTACTTACTAAATGCTAAAAGATACTTAACAAACAAATATCTAAATTAATACATAATTATGAATTATAGTTAAGTGTATTAAGAAAAAATAAGGGGGACTCTGCTATTTTAAATGGGATGTGAAGGAAAACCAATGCAATGGAAAGATACTGGAAGAATTTAAGTTGGGCAATATAAAGATAGGGGAAGTGGAGCTGACACATTGTGATTTATGATTTATCAAGTTTACCCAGGCACCTCTGAGAGGGATAACAACAACAGGAGGAATTAATTAAAATACTACAGTAGTACTCCAGGAAATAAATGAGCATGTGAGCATGCCTTGAACTATTATGGTGGCAGCAGGAATAGGAAAAAGTGCAACAGTTTTGGGATACTTTTGAAATATAAAATCAACAGTGATAATCTAAAGGTAAAAGCCTTCAGCATGTAAGTGAATGTAAAGAAATATTTCTTTAGATGGTCAGAAAAAGAATTACAAATGAATTAATATTCATCTGATAAGCATTACCATGCTAAGTGATTTGGGTCAGTAAATAAGGAAAAGAGTAAACAAACATGAAACCCTTTTGGAAACAGAAAAGATATTTCAGTGCTTCAGAAAATATTTCTATGGGTGTCTGTCATTCTATAAAGAGCTCTGGTAGCGTAGTGGTTACAAGCTGGGCTGTTAACCTTATGGTTAGTAGTTTGAAACTACCAGCAGTTCCGCAGAAGAAAGAGGAGGCTTTCAGCTCCTGTAAAGATTTACAGCCTCGGAACCTCTGTGCGGGGACCACTCACAGCATACTACCACCACCACCGTTTCATTCTATTTTTAAAAATTAAGTCTGTGACATACAATAATCAATATTTTTTTTCCAAATCACTTAAGTTTCATGAACAAAGGTTAATTTCTGTTGGGGTGTGTGTGTGTGTGTGTGTGTGTGTGTTTTCTCTAAATCCTTTAATGTGCCTTGTTGTTGTTGTTGTTATGTGCCGTGGAGTCGATTCCGACTCATAGCGACCCTGTACAGGGTTTCCGAGGCTGTAAATCTTTACGGGAGCAGAAAGCCTCATCTTTCTCCCGCGGAGCAGCTGGTAGTTTCGAACTGCTGACCTTGAGGTTTGCAGCCCGATTCGTAACCACTACGCTACCAGAGCTCCTTTTAATGTGCCTTAGCATATCAAAAAAAAAACAAATAAAGATGTATGGAGACAAAAGAAAAATGATTTCTTTGTTGCACTCATAGAATTGGAATTAATACCATGTGCATATCCTTCATATATTAAAATGTATTTTCTAGCATATTTTACATCTGATCAGTTTAGAATCTTTTCCTGTTAATGCAAATTTAATGGTACTGTATTTCACATACTAATTAGTTTCTGCTATGAAGATAAGGTATGCTCAAGCTGAAAAGTAAACACAGATGCCAATAATTTTTAATTACAGTTAAAAGCAACATGTCAAAACAAAAGTTAAAAGCAACAGCGGTAAAACTTAGTGACTAAAACAATGTGATGCTTTTGAAAAACCCATTTATCATAATTATAAGTGAAGAATGTAAAAAATGCCTGAGTATACAATATAAATATGATGTTTTCACTAAAAGGTGTTTGAAATACAGATACCCATCCACAATAAAATACTAAATAATGAATATTTTCAAAAATGAATTTCTTTTATAGAAAAAAGTTTTAGGGGGAAATGGGAAATTATTTCTTGAGGGAATGAGGCAGAATAGTCTTCTTTCTCATACTGACTTCCCAATTCTTTTAATTTATCACTGGTTTTCTATTACACATGAACTAACAGTCTCTCTTCATCTGCCCTATGTACTGTTTTGTGCTATGTGGGGTCTGTTTGTTTTGGGGGTGGGAGAGGGGAGGAGATGGCAGAGAAGTACACCAAGGTGTCATCTCCTTCAATCCCTGTAGCAACTGGACAAGGTCAATTTTATCAACCCCATTTTATATGAGGAAACAGGTTTGTGGAAGTTAAATTGCTTAACTGTAGGTGGAAGAGTAAGTATTTATCCTTGTCTCAGTACAACGTTAACATCATTTTCACATCAAAACACCATTTCCCATCTTCAGTTTAGGGTCTGCTTACGAAGGTACTTTCAATCTGTTAACACTGTTTTGCTCATCCTGATTATAAGACTAGAAGTCACGATTCCATCTAGAAGCTAACTGAAATCAAGATATACTGTGTCTAAAGCATTTCCTTCAGTCTCTCTGGGTATACAGAGTTTGCACTCTGGTGTGGCGCTGTGGGTTAATGCGCCAGACTGCAAAGCCATTTAAACTGCAAGGTTGGTGGTTCAAGCTCACCAGTCACTCCTCAGAAACCCTATACAGGATAGCTATGGATTGGAACCGACTCGACGGCACTTAACAACAACACTAACCAAAAAGTTGGTGGTTCAAGTCTATCTGGCAGCGTTGTGGAAGCAAGGCCCAGTGAGCCTCTTCTATAACGAGTAAAGACAAAACACAGAAACAAAATCACTACTATGGAGCACTTCTACTCTTCAACACGTGAGGTCGCCATGAGTCAGAATCGGCTCTGGGACAACTAACAACAACAAAGTCCAGAGGAATAATTAAGGTCTAGCAGTTTGGAAAAAAAGGAGGACATGGATCAAGTTGTTACATTGGCATACTTTATTCTTAAACTACAATGACTACACCAGTGATCATTATTTACTTTTTCTATCTTTACAAGCCATATGCTAGCAACCTATATTTTTTCAGAGGAGAGATGTCACACTTATCAATCTCTAAATTTCTAGGATCTCACTTCCCCCCACCTTTTGAAAAATGTGCACTAGCCCGGATGCTGACTTCTAATATTTCTCCCACTCTCCAGCTGTCAGACTGTCTTCTCATTGAGACTGGATTTCTATTTCTATCTGTTTTTCAAGACTTTTTTCCTTTATGGAGAAAATGAAAACACAACTTTCTCTGTTAGCTATGAAAACTATGTCACCTTTCTAAACTATTGTATTTGATACTCTGTTCTTGAGGTTTCTGTTGCAAATATTAGTTGGATGGAATGCTGAATGAATTTCTTTATCTTCTATTATGACATAGTCATATTGAACCCTAGTCCTTCCTTAAAGAGTATGCTGCTTGTCTGTACTGTTCTTCTTTCCTCCTGCCTCTCCCAATTCCTATTATTATAGTAAGTCTATATTTACTGTCTCTTTATATTTCACACGCAAAGAAAACGAAATCACATAAGCATGCAGACTAGCACCATTACGATTTCCCCTCCAGACCCAACTAATCTTCTGGCGATTTTCCACCCATCTTTACTTAGACCACACTTTAACTCCCTAGTATTATTGTTTCCAATCTGTTCCAGGTCTCCTACCATGCCTGAAATGGTTTAAGCATTCAAACATAATGTTGAATGTACACATTTTAACCCTGCAAGGTTATTTTGCCAAGTTAAGCTGCTGGGATTTGAACCCAGGGCTGTTTTGACTTTCAAGCCCAGAAGCTTTTCTTAACTTGTCTCTATTCTCAACATCAGTGCATCACAATTTCAAACTGTGATCTTAATTCCTACTCAGAGAGAATAGAAGTTACTAATAATGTTTTACATACTGAATCATTTCCTCCTCCTGAAAACATGTTCTTCTCTTGGTTTCCAGAATATCTCAATCTCTTAATGTTCCTCTCTCTTCACTGGTTGTCTTTTTATCGATCTCTTGCTAGTTCCTATCTACAAGTCTTTCTTCTAGGAGAACCTTGGGCCTCAGCCTTCAGTATCGTCTCTTCGCTAGGTATTCTCGTTCCCTTGGTGACTCCAATCACATGAATGGCTCTAAGGTAGGCCATATGAGGATGGACATCGCATTTATACCTCAAGCCCAGATTTCTTCTTGAAACTCAAGAAACACTTATCCAATATGAAGCTAAATAATGGATGTCTCAAACCTGGGATAAATTAAAAAACACCAAATTGAAGAAATTCAAAACTTGATTCCTCGTCTGCTCTCAAAAACACAAGTTTTTCCCACAGTTACCTCTATTGCAATGAAAGACACCATCATCTTTCCAAACTACTCAAAAAGCTTGAAATAATCTTCAATTCCTTCTTTTCTCTTATACCTTAGATTTGACTCTATGTCAAAAATAGATTCACCTGCATCACGACCTTTCATTGCAACTACCCTACTGTAAGCTACTATCAACAATTACTGGGAGCATTGCTATTAAATCTTAATCAGCTCCCCTCTTACAGCCCAGTTTATTCTGAACAATACATCCAAAGTGATACAATTTAAAAAAATTTAAATCAGATCATGTCACTCAGCTGCTTAAAAACGTCCAATGACTTCAAATTTCGTTCAGAGTAGAAACCAATATTCTTACAATACATACAAGGACCTAAACAATCCCCCTACATCCTATGATACTCTTATTCTATATCAGTCATGCTAGACTAAGGACAGACTAAACATACTCCTGTTTTGGGACCTGCTGAGTTGCTGGTCTATCTGGAACAATCTTCCTGCCAGCCAGTTATCTGAATGGTTTATTTCCTCAACTCTTAAAATCTTCGCTGAAATTTCACTTTCTCATTGAGACTTTTTAAGATTCATCCTATTGATACCTGCAAAACCACAAAATCAGAACTAGGACTCTTCCTTATTTCCCTATTCTGCTTCATTTTTCTTACATACTATGTTGTAGTTGTTAAGTGCCGTCAAGTCAGTTCCAACTCATAGTGACCTGGTGTAGGGTTTCTGAGGAGCAGCTGGTGAACTATATGACTTACTAATTTATTATACGTCTCCTAATTAGAATGTAATGTACACAAGGGATGGAGCTTTTGTCAGTTTTATTCATTCACATAGCCTCAGTGTCTACAAAGTTACTGTTAAAATGCCGTCAAGTGGGTTCTGACTCATAGTGATCCTGTTCAGGGTTTCCAAGGAGCAGCTGGTGGGTTTGAACTGCTAACCTTACAGTTAGCAATCCAGCGCTTATTCTACAACATCTCATCACGACTCCACAGTACCTAGCAAACAATTAGGAGCTCAATATATACTTGTCAAAAGAACAAATGAAAAAGTAATGAATGAATGAACAATGGCTTAATTACATGCTGCTAAAGAATGGTAGAAGCATCATCAACTGCAGGAAGCAAACTCAGAATACAAATCAATGAAGTTACACTTCTAATAACACAATGACAGCTGATAAAGGTACAGCTTGACATCATTTAGTAAGTGGCAGAACATATTAAACTATACTACCTCCTAGAAAAATATCAGTTTAATTAGAAAGTGTCAGATACTAAACTGAATGCATATTCGAATCCTCATAATATCCCTGTACAGTAGGTTTTATTCTACTAATTTTACAAATCAAAAAACGATGGCTCTGCTGAACTGTTCAGCATATTGCAAGATACTTTACACACTTGGCCTTTACCTGGTAACTATCAGTACATCTCTGCTCCCGGCATCTCCCAGTCATTTTGATAAGTAAAAATGCTCCCCACAAACATTTCCAAATGTTCCTAGGGAAGTGGTACTCTTAAACATAATGCTTATTAAAGGTCAGTAGGGGGCAGGATGAAAAGCTAAGATGTGAACTAGGTCTGGCTGAATCCAAAGCTGATGTTATTTCAAACTAAACAAAGACTTGTGAAGGGGCTGAGATTAAAATCAATGAACAAAGACCAAGAGAACACATTTTCACAAAACAAGTGAAAGGTAGTCTATAAAGTATAACAATGAAGATATCACTAGTTGAATTAAGCAAAGCACAACATGGAATGATTTGAAAAGTCTATCAAATTTTTAAACTGAGGTCATTGAGATTCAACTCAGAAAACCTGAGTGAGAACTGGCCTCATTAACATGTGAATTTTTGTACAGGTCTAGGATGGATAAAGTTATAGGGAGTGGAAGTTCGCAAGACCTCTTAGAAGAATTTCAAAGATTATCATTGTTTCTGGTTTCACCATTCCATTCTAGTATTTTCAAATCTGTCTAGGATGTTTATCCATCTAACATCATCTATTACAAGCTCTATAATTTATGGGTATAAATAGTAAAAAACACTTTATACTATTCTAATGACTAGCATGAAAATTAGGAACATTGGGAAGAAATATTAAAAAGAATCACTAATAGAGTGACATCATAAATTATAGCAAAAAGATTCTCTCAAACACCTAAACTTAGAATAAACATCTCCATTCATCAAGGAAGTAAAATACCTTTAATATATAACATTCAGATAATATTATAAACTTCTAAAAAATGTTAAAATTATAAATAAATATTGAAACACAGATATTAGTGCAGTGGTAGCCTACAATCAATCTTTTAGTTAATGGAATTTGTACATTTTAGTGTGCATAAACATGTACATTCATAAGCATGTACACAAACGAAAATGGCAAACAAAACTCTAGTCATCAAAGTTACCTTTGCAATAATAACTTCTTTCTTCAGAATCTTCATAGCATAATATTTCCCACTTGCCTTTTCTCGAACCAAAATGACTTTCCCAAAAGTGCCTTTTCCTAGTAGTTTCAAATAGTCAAAATCATTCATTGTCTGGAAAACATAAATTAAGCAATATGAAATACTTCAAACAATTTATTTGTAAAAATAAATGCACATCTTTGCAATATTCAGTCAAAGCAAATTTTACCAGTTTCTAAACAACTTAAATGATTAAGAATCACACGCTATTAGCTGTCTCATCCCAGAAGTTGGAAAAATTTTAAGCAATTTTCAGATATTGGTGAAAATTATTATGAAGCTAGAATTCATTAGCCAGTAAAATTACAGGCCAAGTATAAGGGTAAAAAATTATTTTCAAGGGTTATAGTAGTGCTTCTCCTCCTAGGCAATGTGATAAGCAAAAATGTCCCCCACCAAGCTGCCCAAATGTGCCAAGTGAAGCAATACTTTTGGAAACAATTAGTTACAAGTATAATCCAGCAGGACAAAGATGAAATCCAAGAAAGAGAAAGATGTGTATAAAAGAAATGCTGAAAACAATCTTGGAGTCCAGAAAAAATAAATATAAGAAGGACATCAGAACAATTTCTGAGAAAGCAACTTGTACAAGTCAGAACAGGAAGTCAGGCAGCTCTAAGAACATCTTCAATTATTCTTCCCACTTGCACTTTGATTTTTTTATTCCCTGCTTTGCTTTGTCTACCAACACTCTTCCACACTTATCCATTAATGTACAACCCTGAAGAACAGTAACATAGTTCTTCATTTTTGTTACACTGTTCTTTTCAAAATCGCTTTACAATCATTTTAAGGGCTTTGTGAAGAAAGGGGATATAAATACGTGTGCTCAGTTGACCACTGTTGCCGTTGTTGTTGTTAAGTACCGTGGAGTCAGTCCTGACTCATAGTGACAACACAGGGTTTCTGAGGCTGTAGATCTTTACGGGAGTAGACCACCTCATCTTTCTCCCA
>NW_006408683.1:7553250-7554599 GCF_000296735.1 Chrysochloris asiatica | reverse complement strand
ATATATATATTTGATGTATTATATATAATTGATATTTAAAGGATCAATAATTTAAAAGAAGACTACAAGAATACAAATAAAAGTTCCAATTCTAGTATAAACATTTCATTAGTATGAATAGAGCATAAAAATTGCATCTGCTTGTCTGGGCCTTTCAATGTGTTTCCTTCCTACTCTAGGGGACAATTTTAAAAAATCAAGTATATGAATTATATTTCAAACCAAAAATACATAAAATATTTTCTAGTCAAAGCACTTAAGAGAATTAGCCTATATTTTCCCAATATACTCATCTTGATATAGAAAGTAAAGCAAGAGAAATGTTCTTAAAGAGAAAGAGAACAGAAAAAAAAAAAGTTTCAAATTGCAGAAGCAATAGGATCTTAAGAAAGAAAACTACTGAACTAACATGACTTTTGCAGGATCCTAAATAAAGACCTTGCTGGATCAATTTCTTAATATAGTCAACAAATCAAAATAGATTTATAAATAAGTAAGATGTGGAAGTCAGAACATCAGGACACTGTACTTTAGGAAGTATTGGACATCTTTACAAAAACATTTGCCCTAGATAAAGCTAGAAAATAACTTAAAAACAGATTAATCAAAGAAGCTAAGACCCCAAAGCCATTCTAAGGGGATAGAGCCAATTATGTGTGAACAGAAAGTAAAGTACAAATAAAAACATAGTATTTAAAACCAATGAAACAAAGCATGACTATGAAACCATTACAGTCTCTGTTTTACAGAGAAGTCAGGTTTAAGTGCACAAATAATTTGAAAGCCACCGTTTTCCATATCCCGAATTAAAAGAATAGCAAATATTTGTATAGGGAATAAATCAGAATGAAAAATAACACCATAACGTTGATTGTTTTATGTCCACAATGCCCACCTGGAATATGCTTAGCATAAGTTGTTGCTGAGTGCCATCAAATCGGTTCCTACCCATAGCGAACCTGTATACGGCTTCCAAGGAGCGGCTGGTAAGCTTGAACCACTGACCTGTGATTCAAACTGACTTTGCAATCTAGCGCATTAACCCACAGCCCCGCACCAGGACTCCTAGCATAAGTTGTTGTTGTTGTTGTTAAGTACCGTGTAGCTGGTTCCGACTCATAGTGATTCTGCACAGGATTTCCGAGGCTGCAAATCTCTACGGGAGCAGAAAGCCTCATCTTTCTCCTGCGGAACAGCTGGTAGTTTAGAACTGTCAACCTTGAGGTTAGCAGCCTGATTCATAATGACTACACTGCCAGAGCTCCTTTGTTATTGTTGTTGTTATGTGCCATGGAGTCAGTTCCGACTCATAGCAACCCTGTCTGTACAGGGTTTCTGAGGCTGTAAAT
>NW_006408683.1:7546476-7548310 GCF_000296735.1 Chrysochloris asiatica | reverse complement strand
TATAAGTATACAGTAGTATATTATATTATAGGAGTATACTAAGGGTTATTATAGGAGTTATAATAATGGTTGACCATTATTATTCTTAAGTTCTATTTTAGAGGTTTAGGATAAAAACCAAATTAAGGGACTTGGGTTTTATCTAAGAAAATCAGAAGTGGAACATTTTTGTGACTTTTGTATGATTAGTTTTTTCTGTTTGCCATCCATCTGAAGTACATTTCAATGATTTTAGCTTCCACAACTTCGGAAACTAAAAAAGGATGAGTAAATTGAACCCAAAATAATTGGATGGATGAAAATAATAAAGGTGAAGCTGAAATCAATAAAACTATAAAAAGAAAGAAAAGCCAATGAGAATAGAGGCTGATTCTTTAAGAAGGTCAATAAAGTAGATAAATCTCTAGACAGAAAAACCAGAGAAAAAAAGGCAGAAAGCACAAATTCCCAACATGAGGAATGAGAGAGGACCCATCCTATAGATTGCAAGGTGGTCATCAGGGAATACCATAAACACCTTGAAGCACAACAAAATTAGCAACTTAAAACAAATGGAACAAATTCCTTGTAAGTCTCAATCTATCAAGTCCCAATCCGGAAGAAATAACCTGAGTCCTTTATCCATTAAAAAGACTGAATCTGTGGTAAAACAAAAACAAAAACTTTCCAACACAGGCAACTCCAGGTCAACATGGTTTCACTGGTGAATTCAACAAATACTTAAGAAAATGGTAGCGATTCTATACCCTCCTCTTACAGGGGATCAAAACAAAAAGATTATGTTAGAACTCATTCTTTGAGGCAAGCATTACCGTGTTCATAAGCCAGACAAGCACATTACAAAAAAACAAAATGACACACCATATCCCTCATGCACATATTTGTTAAGCGTCTGGGTATTTTAGATGTGAATGCTGACACGACACTGATTTTCAACATTACTTGCTAATGTTGTTAGGTGTTGTTGTACTAGGTTCAGACTCATAATGACCCCATTTCCAACAGAAAGAAAGCCTGCCCAGGCTTTCTGTGACATCCACACAAGCATTGCTATGTTTGAACTAATTGTTGTAGCCACTGTGTAAATCCATCTCTTTATAGGTCTTCCTCGTTTTGCTGATCTGTTGTTTCTGTTAAGTGCCATCAAGATGATTCTGACTCATAGTGACCCAGTATAGGTTTCCAAGAAGTAGCTAGTGAATTTGAACTGCAGACCTTGCAGTTAGCGGTCCAGTGCTTATCCTACGGCAGCACGGAAGGATGCCATTTTTCGTTCTGTTTTGTTTTGTTAATAATAGGACCAAAATAAATGAGACAAAGTCTTGCTATCCTTGCTTCTAAGGAGCACTCTAATTGTACTACAAAAACCGTAATTTAAAGGCATCAACTCTTCTTTCGTCTTCCTTATCCAGTGTTCAGCTTCAACATATATATGAGAAAAGTGAAAATACCATGGCTTCAGTAAGGCGCACCTTGGTCCTCAAAGTGACATCTTTGCTTTCTAACACTTTTAAGTCTTATGCAGCAAATTTACCCAATGATTTCTGACTGCTGCTTCTATGGGCTATGATTTCCTTTAAAAGGAAACCCGTGACAACTTTAATATTTTCTCCATTTGTCATGTTGCTTATTTGTCCAGTTGTGAGGATTTTCTTATTTTCTTTATGCAGAGGTTCAGTTCATACTGAAGGCTATCCTCTTTGATCTTCCCTCAGTGTTTTAAGTTCTCTTTCATTTCAGCAAGCATGAACCTGCTGAACACAGGTTGCTAGTGAGTATTCCTTCAAATTGATGCTGAGTTTTTCTTTGCATAGCCCAGTTTCTCTGATTATTT
>NW_006408683.1:7535549-7545376 GCF_000296735.1 Chrysochloris asiatica | reverse complement strand
ATTCTGTTGGATCACCTTTCTTTGAAATGGGCACAAATATGGATCTCGTCTAGTCATTTGATCAGGTAACTGTCTTCCAGATTTCTTGCCACAGATGAGTGAGCAATGACAGTCACTACATTCTTTGGTGAAACATTTCACTTGGTATTTCTTGAATTCCTGGTGCCTTCATTTATGCCAATGCTTTCGGTGCAGCTTGGATGATCTCCTATGACATCAATGGATATTGATCATCTGTTACCTCTTAGAATAGCTGAATGCTGACCAATTGTTTTTGGTACAGTGACTCTCTATATTCCTCCCATTTTCTTTTGATGTTTCCTATGCCCTTCAATATTGTACCCATTGTTGTTAGGTGCCTTTGAGTCAGTTCTGACTCATAGCAATCCCACATAGGGCTCTGAGGAGCAGCTGGTGAGCTTGAACTGCCAATCTTGCAATTTAAAATGATTTTGCAGTCCAGTGCATTGACCCACAGTGCCACACTAGGACTCCTTCAAGATTGCAACTTGAGGTTTGAATTTTTTCTTCAGTTCTTTCAGTTTGCAAAATGCTGAATGTGTTCTTCTCTTTTGGTTTTCAACTCCAGGTCTTTCCACATTTCATGATAATACATACAAGGAGGCTTTAAAAACTTGTAGAAATCTTCCATTATCTTTTAATTCCATTTGTCCATGAACTTTTTGAAGTCCCCTTAACTCTGTTTTCTCAAACTACCCTTTGAAATCTTCTATTCAGGTCTTTTACATCATCTTCTTCTTTCTGCTTTAGACATTGTATGTTCAAGAGCAAATTTTAGAATCTCTTCTGACATCCACCTTGGTTTTTTCTTTCTGTCTTTCTAACGATGTTTTGCTTTCTTCCTGTATGATGTTCTTGACAGGATCCCACAACTTATTTGATATTCAGTTATCAGTGTTCAATGTTTCAAGTCTATTCTTAGGACAGTTTCTAATTTCACACAAGATATGCTCAAGGTCATGCACTGGTTGTCATGGACTCGTTTGAATTTTTTTCAGCTTCAACTTGAACTTGCATGTAAGTAATAGATGGTTTGTTTCCTAGGCAGTCCCTGGCTGTGTTTTGACTCATGATATTGAGTTTCTCCTTTGTCTCTTTCCACAGATATAGTCAATTTGTTTCCTACATATTCCACCTGGCAAGATCCACACATAAAGTTTCCAATGATGTTGTTGAAAAATATATGTGCAATGAATAAATCAACAGTTTTGCAAAACTCTACAATGTGATCTCCAGTGTCACTCCTATTACCAAGGCTATAGTTTTAAACTATTTTTTCATTCCCAACATTTGCATTCCAATCACAGCAATTATCAATGCATCTTGATTGCATGCTAGATCAATTTCAGACTATAAAAGTTAATAAAAACCTTCAATTTCTTTATCTTTGGCATTAGCAGTTAGTATGCAAATTTGAATAATTGTTGTATTAATTAGTCTTCCTTGTGGGTGTATGGATAGTATCCTATATATTAATAGCATTGTACTTCAGGATACATCTTACAGTGTTCTTTCTGATGATGAATGTAAGGCCATTCCTCTCTAATTTGTCATTCCTAGCATAGCAAACCATACAATTGTCTGATTCAAAGAATATTTGATTGAATGCCTACCTTCATTTTCAACATTATTTGCTTCATAGAGTTGCACTATAGGATAAAATAATCAAAAGGTCAGCAGTTCAAACCCACCAGCCACTCCTCAGAAACTCTATACAGGGTCACTATGAGTAGGAATCAACTCGACAGCACTTAACAACAACATAGTTATTAAGGAATCCTGATGCAGTGCTGTAAGATAAGCACTGGACTGTTAACTTCAAGGTCATCAGCAGTTAGATCCCACTAGCTCTTCCTTAGAAACCCTATACAGGGCTGCTTTGAGTTGAAAATGACTTGGTAACCCTTAACAATACCACCATAGTTATTATAATTTCACCAAGTGGCAATCTATAATGACTTCACTCTTCAATAATATCTTGAATTCAAAAGTAAGAAAGATAGAAAAATAAAAAATACAGTTGCTAAGTCAACTAAAGATAAAACTAAGAAATCATATATCATTTGAACAAAGAGAAGGTGACATAGATAGTTTTCACTTTTATTAATATATTTTAAAAATCAGAGACTAGTATGTAGCTACAGAGTCCTTTGTGGCACTGTAGGACAAGCACTGGACTGTTAACTGCCAGGTCAGTGATTCAAATCTACCAGCCACTCTTTGGAAACTCTATACGGGGTCACTGTAATTTGGAACCGACTAGGAGCTCTGGTAGCATAGTGATTATGAGTAGGACTGTGAGCCGCAAGGTCAGCAGTTCGAATCTACCAGCTGTTCGGCGGGAGAAAGATGAGGCTTTCTGCTCCCGTAAAGATTTACAACCTCGGAAACCCTGTATAGGGTCACTTTGAGTCTGAACCGACTCCACGGCACATAACAACAACAGACAGCACTTACCAACAACAACAACAAGGTTATTTATATTAGATAGTCTTCAAATAACCACTGTCATTAATCCCCATTCCCTGTATGCATATACTGTTCTTCCCATGAAGAGGTAGAGTCTAATTTTCTAGGCTGACCTTGTATCTCACTTTGAAGACAGAAAGCGATCAAAGCAAAACTGCCAATTCCAGATCCAGCCTAAAAGAGGCCTGGAAGCTTATGCTTTCTCCTTCTTAGAAAACTCACTCTTGGAAGCCAGCTCTCATGCTGTAAGGAAGTCCTCGCTATTTTGCTGGAGTGACAGGCCATGTGAAAAGGACCTGGAGGATGTGAAAAGGACCTGGAGAGAGAAGCCAGATGGAGGAGAACCAAAGCACCACAGCCAGCACTCAGCACCAAGGTCCCATACATTAAGATGGCTTTCGTGATTTTCTAACTTAGTCATAAACCAGCTGAATGCAGCGGCTTAAGAGACCCATGTTTAAGGCAGGCAGAACTGCCCAGTCAAATCACAGAATGGAGCAGTACCTCTGTTATTGCTGTCCTAAGTCATTAAGTGTGACTGCCGTACTTTCTCCCATGGCAATAAATAACTGAGAAAATTCCTCACACCTAGGCTACAATGCCATTTTATTGTTCAAAACTTCATTTGAGCACTTCTGTCCTCATTTTTCACCTAAAAGTACTAGAAAATGATACTTGCACTGACCTAAGACTAAATATGTATCACAAACTAAGAGAGAAGAATTACAAAAGAGAATTTGTATATTATTAACTCTTTGAGATGAAAAGCAATCTATGATAATAAAATTGTATTCCTTAAGAACTGTAATTATTATGGACAATAAGTTTTTTTTTAAAAAAAAGTATGACAGCCTTAACTTAAAATTTCACAGTTTCTGTCAATTTGACTGTCAACCTTAAAACAAAAAAAGAATTTACATGGAAATTAATATTAGTCAAAAGCATTTTATGTGATTAAATCAGAAACATATTTCATATCTATTTTGACAAAACTTCAGAAAATTTTTAAAGTACTGTTGATACCAAATGCTCATATTCAGCTAATTATACACAGTAATTATCTAGTCTTTACAAATTAAATGTAACTAATTTCAAATTGTTTTCCTCTTTTGGATGGTTTAAAGGGAAAAGATACTGTAAGACTCACACTGAAAAACTGGATCATGGCTATGCTTCCAGAAAAATTAACCTCCTAAAACCAATCATAAGGATTTAGAACTTTTTACAAAGTTCTATTCTTTCCTTTTATATAATCTCTAACATGTTCATGTGTCTTTGTTGGGTTAAGTAATATACAGACGTGATGAAAAACTTTTGGAAATAGAAAATGATGGGGTTATACAACATGGTGAATGTACTTAATGCCACTGAAATACACAATTTAAATGACTATCTTTTGCTATACATATTTTACCACACTGAAAATTTTTAAGAGGAATGAATATGTAATGACTGCTTAACGTTGTTGTTAGTAACTGTATCATTGATTCCGACTGAAGATGACCCATGTGTGCAGAACAGAACCGTTCCATGTAAATTTATGTAAATATAATCAAATCATATACACACACATTATAAGAAAAAAAGTCAACAAATGTAGGTACAAAATTAACATATAAGGGAGCTTCAAAAAGTTTGTAGGAAACTTTCATTATCTTTCAGAATTTCTTTTTTCCACAAACATTTTGAAACTCCTTTGTATAACTGATGAAGGATCCAAAGAACCTCTCTGGAAAAAAATACATACATATTAATATATTTGATTTTTTAAAAAGATTGTAAAATTTAAGTCCTTACATTTACAATGTAGAGCCAAACCAAATAAAGCCCAGTGGGGCAGGGCACTGAGGGGTAAAGGGCTTCCAAGAAGTTCACCCCTCTTTGCATATCTCTCTGTCCTCTGGTGCTTACATGAGGAAAAATCCCAAACCTGCTGCAAATGACTCATTTCTGGTTCACAGTGACACAATGGGACAAAGGAAACTGTCTGATCATACCCGACGAGGAGGTCAATTTTGACAGCATTGGTTATACCACTCCTCATCTTTGGAGGAAAGCTAATTCAAGCAATGTGAGATCATGTGATTCAGCATGTCCCTCCAGCTCTTCTTTCTTCTCATACTAGCCATTGCTTGTCATCACTGAAGCCAAGGAGTATTTGAAGAACTCCCAAGAACTGGAATCAGACATAATGGGAAAGCAGAAGCACTGCTCAAACTTTAAACCAAAATCCTGCGATTATATCCAGCTATTCCCAGAGAGACCTTACATTGTTGTTGTTGTGAAGTGCCATGAGTCGGTTCCAACTCAGAGCGAACCTGCATAGGGTTTCATAAGAGCGGCTGGTGAGTTTGAACTGCTGACCTTTCTTTCCTTTTGGAGTGGCCTCTTCAGAAACCTTACTAGGCATGTGAGAATGGAATCTTGGTAAATCAAGATCAGGCACTTTTGAGTCCTCTAGGAATGGGAACCCACTCTATAGCACTTAACAACAACAATCAAATAATTAGTGAAAACATTGTATTTAAAGTTTGCAAAATAGTATACATATAATAATGAAAAAAAATATATGAGGTAATACAATGCCACATCAGTCACACTCCCAAATAACAAGTCCTAGTAGCCTTCAGAGGAGTCCTGGTGTGATGCTGTGGGCTAAAGCATTCAACTGCAAAGCTGATTTGAAAAACAAGGTCAGCAGTTCAAGCTCATCAGCTGCTCCTTGGAAACCCTATACAGGATTGCTATGGGTCAGAACTGACTCAATGGCACTCAACAACAACAAAGTAGCCTTTAGAAGGAACCAAGGTGGTGCAGTGGAATGTACATTAGAATCAGTGAGAAGGAAGACTAGTATTCAGTGCTAACAATGGTAAACTAATGAAATGATGTTTCAATTACTTGGTATTAAACAACATTTGTTGCTGTTGCTGCTAAGTGCCACCGAGTAGGTCCTGACTCATAGTGACCCTGTAAGGAGTTTCTGAGGAGTGGTTGGTGAGTTTGAACCACTGACCTTGCGCAGTTCAAACTAACCTTGCAGTCCAGTGCTTTATCTTACAGCACCCCGCCAGAACTCTAGAAATGATCATAGATATTTCCAATTCACCAAACAAGAACTACCCATGTTTGCATATTGTAAAATAATCCACTGACACCTCTTTGTAAATGAAGTTTTCAGCATATTTCTTCCAAACTAATAAATGTGCCAAGTAGGAAAATAAGTGATCATTAAATTTTACCTTTCTTTTATGATGTGTTGTAGAAGCATCCATCTCTTCCTCTCCTATATTATCAATTTGTGAAGTTGGGCTACAATTCATTCTCTCTTCTTCTTGCCGCTGCAATCTGTCTGCTACAGCTTGGATAGCTTCTGTCCATTCTTCCCTATGAAAATGAAGAAAATGTCTCATTAGTAAACCAAAATCAATCCAAACCTCTCGCCATCAAGTCAATTCTGACTCATGGGAATCCCGCGGGTTAAGGAGTAGAATTTTTGCACAGGGTTTTCCTAGCTGTAATCTTGTAAGAAAGCAGAAGCTTTTCTTCTTTGATGTTATCGGGCAAGTTCAGATTGTCATCTTTCAGTCATTAGTAAAGCACTTAATTATCAGACTCACCCAGGAACCGTTTCTTATTAGTGTTGTTATTGCTGTTAAGTGCCGTTGAGTCGATTTCGACCTATAACGGACCCAGTACAGGATTTCTGAGGAGCAGGCAGTGAGCTTGAACCACTGACCTTGCAGTTCAAACGGCTTTGCAGTCTAGTGCATTAACCCACAGCACCACATATTTTTATTAATAGAAAATGATAAATCATTTATAATATTTTCATTTATAAAACACAGTATCTACACAAATGTAGTCTAGGCCCAAATACCTTAATAATATAATGCACACACATACATTCTCCTATTTTCATTAAAGTCCTAATTTCCATTAAAAGTCTAGTGTTTGTAGTAGCATTTATCTGGAGGTATGTCCAAAAATAAAAGAAAGGACTATTTTTAAAATCTACTTAAATTCTTTAGAAATATAGGTGAATTTTATCTGATTTATCCTAGTGTGATCACTTGCAGAGAAAATTTACCCATATGGAGTCCTGGTGTGGCACTGTGGGATAAAGCACTGGACTGAAAGGTCAGTGTGAACCACAAGATCAGCGGTTCAAACTTATCAGACATTCCTTGGAAACCCTATACAGGGTCACTATGAGTCTAGATGGCACTTAACAACAACAACAGTGTGATGGTATAGGACAAGCACTGGACTGCTAACCCCAATGCTAGTAGTTCAAACTCACCAGCCACTCCTTGGAAAACAGGGTCAATATGAGTCTGAACTGACTCGACAGCACTGAACAACAATGTCATTCTACCTTTAAAAAAAATCCTAAAAAGCATGCTGTTATTTTTGTTAAACGTTCTCTTTTGTTGTTGTTGTTGTTGTTATGTGCCGTGGAGTCAGTTCCGACTCATAGCGACCCTGTAACAGGGTTTCCGAGGCTATAAATCTTTACGGGAGCAGAAAGCCTCATCTTTCTCCCGCGGAACAGCTGGTAGTTTCGAACTGCTGACCTTGCGGTTCGCAGTCTCTTTAGCCACTGTCAAACATCACTGATGTGCCCAGGATCTTTAGTGAGGTCTAACAGGAGTCCCAAGAAAAAGTTTTCTAAGTCAAAGCATTTCACTGTAGCTAAGTCAAAGTTTATCCTATAAGAAAATTATAGGCATTGTTTGTAGCTCAAACAAGTATCAAGTTTTACTTTTTGGACAGATGGGCTATCCCGTTAAGGTTCTTTTTTCCAATGGTTTATCCAGTTAAGGTTCATTTTTTTTTTTTTTTTCACAAATCAAAATTTTAATTGGCATGCCAGTTTCTTCCCAAGAAGTCTGTTAGGGTTTTGAATGGAAAGGCACTAAATCTACATATCAATTTGAAGGGAACTATCAATTCAATAAATTTAAGTTTTTCAAATCATGAATTTGGTAGAGCACTATATTTATTTAGGTAGGTCTTTAATTTACCAATACAATGCTTTGTAATTTTCAGTGTAAAAGGTATTACAGACTTCTAACTGAATTTATTACAAAGCATTTTTGCGGCTATCATAAAGGAGTTTTTAAACAATTTTCTAATTGTATTCTCCACCCTTACTAAACTCACTTATTTATTCAAATAGCTTTTATTTTTATTTTCTACATATTTTCTTAAATTAATGAACTTTATTGCTTCCTTTAAAATCTGTACACCAATGATTAATTTTTCTTGCCTTATTGCTCTAGATTAGCCCTCCAGTATAATGGGAAACAAAATAATGAAAGAAGACATCTTTGCCTTGTTCTGGGTCTTAGGGATAAGCCAGTGAGTCTTTTTATCCTTGAGTATTATGCAAACTGTAGGTTGTCTGTAGACATGCTAAAGCACACAGAGTAAGTTCCCTGCTAGTTCTAGTTGGCTAAGAGAAGTGAATAGAAAATTTAAAAGAGCAAGTGAAGAAGATAAAGTCAAGTATTACAGTGAAATGTGCTTATAAACCGGAAAATAGAAAACCAAAAGGGAAGAACATGCTCAGCATTTTTCAAGTTGAAGGAACTGGAAAAAATTCAAGTCTTCAGTTGCAATACTGAAAGATTCTATGATCAAAATAATGAATGATGCAGGAAGCCTCAAAAGATGGAAAGAATAGAGTCACTGCATCAAAATTCAGCCATCACAGGAGCTCACATATGATCAAGATATCAATGGTACTTTAGGAAAATGTCTAAGCTGTACTGAAAGCACTGGCTAAAGACACAAGTACAGGAACTCACAGATAGTTGTGTAGGGTTGATAGTATGTCTTCATTAAACATCTGACAATTTATCACTGAAGCCACTTGGGCCTAGTTTTCTTTTGAGATAAGGTTTTTAATTACTAATTCAATTCCTTTCATTAGCAATGGATGGTCCAAGCCTTTTCTGGGTCCACACTAGTAATTTTTGTGTTCTTTTTTTTAAACTGACCTAAAAGTTTTCCAAATTCTATTGATTTATTTCAATAACCTCATACGCATGTGGAATCTGGACAGTGAATAAGGAAGATCGTAGAAGAATTGATTCTTTTGAGTTATGGTGTTGGAGGAGAATATTGCAAGTGCCATGGGCTGCCTAAAGAACCAATAGATCCGTGTTGGAAGAAATGCAGCCAGAGTGCTCCTTGGAGGCCAAGATAGCCAAACTATGTCTCTCATACTTTGGACATATTGTCAGGAGGAACCCGTTGCTGGACACAGGTATCACGTTTGGTAAGGTGGAGGGTCAGAGAAGAAGAGGAAGATCTCCAGCGAGATGGATTGGCAAAGTGGCAGCATCAATGGGCTCAAGTGTGACAACAGTTGTGAGGTTGGCCCAGGATCGGCAAGTGTTTCATTCTGTTGTGCATAGGGTCTCATGAGTTGGGACCAACTCAGCGACACCTAACAACAACAACATTGACTTATTTATTCTTTTTTCCCCCGAAAGGTTCACTATAAGTCTGAACTAACTTGAGGGCACTTAACAACAATAACATGAGGAAAGCAAACAAGGAATATGCTTGACATAAGTACAAAGAGATTGTGAATATACAGTAGGGTGTCTTACGAAACTGTAAGAGTCAGAGAAAGTTTAGTAGGCAAAGTGAAATTTCAAGCTTAGATCTAAAATATACTTAGGAATGAGTCCTAACCATAGTTATGGGTAGACTTCAGCATATGGAAAGGCCTGGGGGAATTAGAGGGAGGGTGACAACACAAAGCTATTACAGTACACATGTACTGTTGTTGTTATTGAGTACCACAAATTTGATTCTCACTCATATAGACCCTGTAAAGGGTTTACAAGGAATGACTGGTGGGTTTGAACTTTCAACCTTTAAGGCTAGCAGTCCAATGCTTATCCCTGTTGTTGTTAAGTGCATTCAAGTCGGTTCCAAATAATAGAGATCCTGTATAGGGTTTCGGAGGACCAGCTAGTGAGTTTGAAATGCCGACCTTGTGGTTCAAACTGACTTTTGTAGTCCAGCGCACAAACTCTCAGCGCCATAATAGCACTGCAAATATACAAGAGACTTAAACATATATTGCACAGAATAAGGCCAGAAGTATATAAAATAAATATTATTGTTGCTTAATTCTGCTTAGTAGAACTAGAATTATGAATAATTTCTATTTCTTATGTTTCTTTTCTGTATTTCCCAAAGCATTATCATTCATTGCTTACTAATCAAAACAAGAATTACTATAATAATACTTCACCATTTAGTAGTATTTCTTTGGGTTTGTTTTTTATTTTTTGTTGATCTGACAAGTCCATTAA
>NW_006408683.1:7518512-7532639 GCF_000296735.1 Chrysochloris asiatica | reverse complement strand
AGAAGCAGCAGTCAAGAAATCAAACGACATATTGCATTAGGCAAAACGGTTGCACAAGACTTTTTTAAAGTGTTGAAGAGGAAAGATGTCAGCTTGAGGTTTAAGGTGCATCTGACCCAAGTCATGGTATTTTCAATAACCTCATATGCATGTGAAAGCTGGAAGACCATAGAAGAATTGATGCATTTGAGTTATGGTGTTGGAGGAGAATATTGAAAATGCCATGGGCTGCCAAAAGAACCAATAGATCCATATTGGAAGAAGTGCAGCCAGAGTGCTCCTTAGAGGCCAAGATGGCCTTCATCTCTCATACTTTGGACATATTGTCAGGAGGGACCAGTTTCTGGAGAAGGAGATTATGTTTGGTAAGGTGGAGGGTCAGAGAAAAAGAGGAAGACTCCCAACGAGATGGACTGGCCAAGTGGCAGCATCGATGGACTCAAGCATTGCAACAGTAGTGAGGTTGGCCCAGGATCGGACAGTGTTTCGTTCTGCTGTGCATAAGGTCACTATGGTCGGTACCGACTCAATGGCACCTAAGAAAAACAACAACATACAGGACCATGATTATGTGATTGTGGTCCTTGGAATTCATTCAGTATCAGAGGCACCATATAAGACGGTGAAAAGAAAGAAAACAGGGTAGGGCTGGAATTGACAGCAAATGTGGTCCTGATGAGGTTGCTGAGAAGGTTATTAATGTATCACTTCTCTCTTCAACATTGATGATAGACCAAGCTGGTCAATCATGACCATTTTTTCCCAATGAGCTTAGACCCAAACTCAGAATCCTTCACAATATCATTCCAATTAATTTAAGATGGTATGCTACTCAAAAATGTTTGCTTGAGAATTTCACATATGAACATTACTTATAAAATTATACAATTTATAAAAAAGAGCAACTGGATTACCAAAGTATCTTTTTAATTTCTATTTTCATTTTTAGGTATCCTGTATTCTCTTGTTGCTGTTTTTAAGTGTCGTCGAGTCGGTTCTTACCCATAGCGACCCTGCACAGGGTTTCCCAGGAGTGGCTGGTGAACTTGAACTGCTGACCTTGCAGTTCAGCTTTGCAGTCTTGCACATTAACCCACAGAGCCACACCAGGATTGTATTCTCTTAAGATAGGTATATTTCACAGGATTTCTAGTGGTTCTAATTGATATTGCACAAGCCACCATTACTCATCAATTATACCTGAAACAGAACAATTACAGAGCTATGTTGTTGTTAAATCCCACTAAGTTGGTTCTACAACAGAACAAAACACTGCCTGCCTGGTACTGTACCATCCTCACAATTGTTGCTATCTTTGAGTCCATTGTTGCAGTCACTGTGTCAATCCATCTCCTTGAGGGTCTTCCTCTTTTTCACTGACCCTCTACCAAGCATGACATCCTTCTTCAGGAACAGACTCCTCCTGATAACATGTCCAAATTACATGAGACAAAGTCTCCCCATTCTCTCTTCTAAGGAACAATCCAGCTGTACTTGTAAGAACAGATTTGTTCGTTATTCTGGCAGTCCGTGGTATATGTAATATTCCTTGCCAACACTGTCCAGAATTCACATGCACCTGGGGCATATGAAAATGCCATGGCTTGGGTCAGGTACACCTTAGTCCTCAAACTAACATCTTTTGTAGATTTGTCCAACATAATCTGTTGCTTGATCTCTTAACTATTGCTTCCATGAGCATTGAATGGGGCTCCAAGAAAATGAAGGTCTTGACAACTTTAATCTCTTTTTTGTTTATCATGAAATTCTTTATTAGTCCAGTTACAAGAATTTTGTTTCCTTTACATTGAGTTGTAATCCATACTGAAGACTGTAGTCTTTGAGCTTCATAAGCAAATGCTTCAAGTCTTCCCTTTCACCAAGCGAGGTTGTGTCATCTGCATATAGCAGGATGCCACTTTCTTCAGATAATCCAGTTTCTTGGATGACTGAATAAGTAGGGTAAAAGGATACAACCTTGAGGCACCCTTTCCCTGATTTTAAACCAGGCGCCTCTTGGTCTGTGTACAAATTCTGTAAAGAGCACAATTATGTATCCTGGAATTCCTATTCTTACAATGTTATCCAAACTTCATTCTGATCCACACAATTATATGCCCTTGCATAGACAATAAAACACAGGTAAACATCTTTCTAGGGGCTCTGGTTGTATAGTGGACTGCTAACTGCAAGGTAAGCAGTTCAAATCCACCAGTTGCTCCATGGGGGGAAAATGACACTTTCAGGGTCACTGTAAGTCAAAAACAGACTCAACCACATGCAACAACATACAGTTTTCTGGTATTCTCTGTATCCAACCAATATCCTCATGACATGAGCAATGGATATCCCTCTTCCAAATCTGGCTTGAATTTCTGGCAGCTCCCTGTCAAGGTAGTGAGTGCTACAACCAGTTGTTTTTTAAAAATTATCTTTAGTAAAAATTTTACTTGCATGTGATATTAATGATATTGTTTGATAATTTGTGTATTCTGTTGGGTCACTTTTCTTTGAAATGGGCACAGATATGTTTCACTTCCAGTCTGTAGTCTTCCAAACTTCTTGGTATAGACAAGTAACAGTCTCCAGTGATGTATCAGTTCAGTGAAATATTTCAACTGGTATTCTATCAATTCCTGAAGCCTTGTATTTAGCCAATTCCTCCAGTACAGCTTGGACTTCTTCCTTCAGTACCATCAGGTCTTGAAATGACTAAACACTGACCAAATCTTTTTGGTACCGTCACTCTATGTATTTCTTTCATCTTCTTTTAATGCTTCCTGAATCACCCAATATTTAAGAAATGATATCAAGTTAACAAATATATTTATATTTATCCACAAATGCCAAAGTCAGGTACATATACATCTTAGAATGACTGCTGCTTTTTCAAAAGAATGGAAAAACAAGCTTCTTACCTCTCTTCTGGAGTATCTACATGAAATGTTCTCTCTATCACTGTGGTCCACTGGAGACATCTGATAATAAATGTGTTTGGCTTTGGTCGTTCTGTTTTCATTAACTGGCATTCTAGAAATAAAATAAAAGGTCTCTTTAAATATATGCATATATTTAAATCAAGAATAGCTGAAACTATAGATTTCGATTATAACTAAAACCCACGGCCGCCTCACAACTTTCTATGGCTCTCTATTCAAGGTTTTGCAAAAATCTCGGTGTTCTTTTTAATTCCCTTGGCCCATTCCAATCACATGATCTACTAATCAACCAAACCAGACTGCTTCATTTTCCCCTAACACATCTGGCTCTTTCTTGTATTTTTACCTTTGCTACAGCAGGTCTCACAATCTGGAATGGCTTCTGTTTCTTCTCTCCTTAGCCATATGCAATCACCAACAGTCAAAACAATATCTATCTTTTAAGGTTCAAGTCAAATTCTATCACTGCAGGATAGCAACCTGGACCACAAGGTTGGTTTGAACAGCAAGGTTGGTGGTTCAAATTCTGCTCCTTGAAAACCCTACACAGGTCCCTATAAGTCTGAACTGATCTGACAGTACTAATAACAGTCTTAAAATGAACACTTCTTCCTCTATAGTCTTATTACTTGTTACTGAAGTGCTCATTTTAAATAACATAGATTGGCATGTTATTATATACTATTTTAAAAAGGTATACTTTCCCCTACCTAGATTATAAGTCTTTCAGGCTAAAAACTGCCTTTAATAAATTCATGTAGTAGTTAGCTCATATGTGAAACAATTGAGATTTCAATAAATGCTGGCTATTATTATTAGGTGGACATACACGTTTTTTAAAGGCTAGGTAGTATTGGACAACAAGACAAAGAAGGGCAGAGGTGTCTACTGACACTCTTGTACTGAAAGAAACTAATTTACCATGAGTTGGCAAAAACAAGTCTTATCTCAGTTCTTACTTATTTTGTCCTCTTTCTAACATTAGCTACTATCAGCTACCATTTCCATGTCTTTTGAATACCAGTCATTATTCACATTGGATTAGTTCTTTATACTGAAAGATTCTGTTCACCTAAAGGTCTCTCTTTAGCATTCTCTTTTCATACCACCCACACATTGTTAAAATGATATTTTTAGTCATCATTCTTTCAGCATACAAATCAAAATCTAAATTTCTTTTTATCTTTAATATCTCTTTTAAGACACAATATAGTGGCAATTTCTACCTAGTTAAAATATTGGTACCACACTCAAAACCAAACAGTATCATTCCACCTAAAAACTAATTCTTTCTCCTGGCTTCCCTAATTTTTCCTTCACCCAGATTGAAAAAAATAGACTGATCTTCCATGTTCGTATCTGTACAATTTGACATTACCTGGTTTTCCACTGATACATTTTATTTCAGACTCTAATTGCCAAATGCCTAAATCTCCCCTGCTGTCATAAAACCAGAATCACTTTACTCGGGGACTGTTGAAAGGCTAGATAAAGTTATCAAGAAATGGTGTTCTAACAACTCAACATGTCAGAAAGTAAACTCTTGCTTTCTTCCATCCACTCCCCATCTCTGCCTAAATCTCTACCTATAGCTTTCCCCATCTGAGATGATGGTAAATCCATTCTCTCATTCAGTTGCTCAAGTGAAAATTTTTAGAATCATCCATGGTTCTCTCTTCTCTCATATCACTCTTTCTGGAAATTCTGTTGGCATTACTTCCAAAACATATCCAGAATTTGATCATTTCCTATCACTTCCACTACTGGACCCCAAGGTCAGTTTGAACCCCAAGGTCAGCTGAACCTCAGAAACCCTATACAGGGTCTCTATGGAAGTGAACAACAACAATCACTACTTTGGATGAAGTCCTCACTATCTCTCAACTGACAACTGCCATAACCTTCTAACATTTCCCAGTAAGAAACCTTAAGTATCTGCAAAAAAAAAAAAAAAAAAATCTGTACAGTTTCCAATTCATTCAGAATAGAAGATGGAGTCCTGGTGTGGCGCTGTGGGTTAATGCGCTGGACTGCGAGGTCGTTTGAACCAGAAGTTCAGCGGTTCAAGCTCACCAGCCACTCCCTGGAAATCATATATAGGGTCAGCATGAGTCAGAACTAATTTGATGGCACTTAACAACTAAACAAGAAAATAAAATTCTTTCATTGTTCTACAAGTCATACATAGTCCCTCCCACCTGTCCCTCTAAAGTTTCTGACCTCCTCCCCTAGTACTCTCTTTCAAGTCCACCATGCCAGCCACCCAGGTTCCCTACTTTTTCTCTGCATATAGGGTCTTTTGTCTAGGTAGTCCCTATAGCTGGCACTCTCTCCCCTCATGTATTAGCTTGGCTAACTCTTTCACATCCTTCAAGTTTTAACTTAAATCTAACCTTTACATGGAAGCCTACCTTGACCATCCTATTTAATAACACAATCTGCACATCTAATCCAGAACTCAGAATGCCTACTTCTGCTCTACCTTTGATTTTCCATAGCATATTACTATCTTCTAGCATTTGAGAAGAACAGCAAGTTTGGTGGTTCAAACCCACAAGCCTATCCTTGAAAATCCTATCCAATAGGATCCTTATGAGTCAGAGTCAATTCAACAGCACTTAACAACAGCAACAACAATATATACTCAAGGAGACTTGGTGGCACTGTTGGTTCAAACCCATCACCTGCTCCACTGGACAAAAGATGAGGTTGTTTGATGTCATATATTTATAGTCTCAGAAACCCTATATAGGGTCACTATGAGTCAGAACTGACTTGATGGGAGTAGGAATATATTCTTAGCACTTAGATTAACATAGTAAGCACTTAATATATTATTATTTCCAAATGTATAAATCCTGATAGCAATAATCCAACAAAGAAGATAGTTTTGATGATTCAGAAAAAGTGCAAAATTTTCTAAAGCAATATCCTCTTACAGGCAAGAAGGGATGGGATTTACTGGACAAGAAAAGAAAGTGACTCTAGTCAGGAGAACAAACAGTTTAGATATATGAGAGTAAAGAAAACAATTAAATGGTCCAAATACAGTTAGGGTTATAGATGTAGCTAGTAGATGCTATAAATTATTTTCTCATTGCTGATGTGTAGTTTTTTTTTTTTTTTTCTATGAGATCGGGAGCAAAGTAATCAGGTGAGAACAAGGCTGGAAGACAATGCATTGAGGATTTCTATCAGAGAAGAACTGGACTCATCCTCCAGTAGAACAGAAGAGCAAAGTGGCTAGAAAACTATGCTACGACTGCAGAAAAACATTAACAGATAAACTTGAATTCAAAAATCCAGAATTTAAAGTATTATCAGGTACCAAGTATGGAACACTTTGGCAGAACACAACTGGACCTCAGGTTTCTTATTGCTGAGAGTGGGGGACTACCTGACCAAAAGGGGTCTGACGGGCAAAGCCTTAGTAAGCAGCATGTAACCTATCATGGCCAAGTGGTGAGACCAGTAGAAACCCTTGGCAGACAGTGGCTCAATGGGACTTCCTGGATGGTGCATTGCTGCTGGAAGGATAAATGTAGTTCCTGGAGATATGGTAGCTCTGCACCAACACCTCCCAAGACCGTACTCCATAAGCTTGTATGCATTTTCTGCTCAATTAAAGATAGAAATTACCCTACAGTTTGAGAGTCATTCCAACCAGGGCTTCAAAACAGTTCATTCTGGTTTTAACCCATACTGATAATGTCCATTTCCAATCTAGAAACACTGAATCAGAACTTACATTTTGATAGTATTCTCAGGCGAATCTTTAGTACACATAAGAATCACTTGGGAATCTGTGAAAATGTAGATTCCAATTCAGTATACCATAGGTGGAAACGCAAATCCTTAGCAGGGCATAGAGCCACAATGAATTATTTCAAACCCCTGGTTCCAACAGATTCTTGGACATAAGAAAGAGGAAGGTCTAGTATTCACTGACTGAGTCCCAGATGAATTGAGATGAGACAAATAAAGGCTATGTGGAGCAATTGGCCTCTGAACTGACAACTGAAGAAAGATCATGAGCACCAAGGACAAGAACAGGGTGGGGATACTATAGGATTTACCTACCATGCAATTTGACTTCAGAGCAAAAATCTCAGCCTTCCTGAAGATGTGTGATAACAATTGGTATAGCTGGCAGGATTAGATACAACACTGACAGCACACTAGGGAACTTAGTCATGCATTTTTGTACATTTAGCTGCATGGGGACAGGTGGGGAATACAAATAGCACTGATTTACCCAAAACTGTAATTTAACCAAGCAAATTTCACAAAGCAAAAAAAAAAGTGGGGAGATGGTTTCCCTTACATACCATTATAAAATAGACAATTGAGAGGGAGAGAAAGGAATAGACAGAAATATCAACATAGAAAGTTTGTAAGTCCAACTTCTACCTATAACTGATTGGAATACCTAAAATGGGGCTACAACATGCCGAGTGAAGGCTTCCTGTGGAGCCTCTGCATTACATAAGACCATAGGTGGAATCCTGAATAGCACCCAGAATCTTCTGAGATGGGAAATTTCCACTGGAAATGATAAACAGACCAGCCTGGAGTAGCTAGAAGAACAGAAGATACTTCTTGAAAGAAAGACTATCAGGAAAAATACAAAACAATAACAACAGTTCAACTGACTACTACAAGAACAAGCAAGTTGCCCGCCCAGGAGACATGAAGGCAAGTGGCCGGGTCCCCTCAGGGCAAACCCCATTCCAAGACTAAAACTCAAGGGGAATACACAAGCAGATACATTCTCTGACTGGTGACCACATTATTCACCAATAAAGGGAAGTGAGGGGAAAACAGGAATGAAGCTGCGAGCTAAGTCCAACCACATTTCAATAGACTCCTGTGAACTCAGGTGGAGACCTGGTTGGCCAGCAGTTTGGTAAGACCTGGGGACTCCTGGGTCCAGAGTCAGTGACATAGTCACAGAGGACTACAAGAGAGAATGAAGCATCCAGCTGATAAGAGAGGGCATATGCACAAGAATACCCACACTTGCAGATAATCCCCACTTGACCTGGCTTCAATGGCTGGATGATCAGAACACAACTAGAAGAAGAAAGAGGAGGAGAAAAAGAGTAATCTGATACAATTTGATGAACTGGACCTACCCTGTGGATGAAATAGATCAAAAGTAGGAACAAATCTTTACAGCGAGGATCATTCCCACCCCATCAATACACAGGGTAGACAAGGATGGGCAACTTGGACATTGGCTACCCAATTTACTTGGATCCACAGTCAACACCCATGGGGCTACAAAGGCAAGAAGTGACTGGCTTACAAGTTTTCAAGAGGGAGCCAGATCCAGAGGGTGTGGAGGAAAGCAGAATCTCTATTGAGTAGTAGTATCCAATCTGTCTGGGCGGGACTGATGAAAGGAGATGGGAATAGCATTAATGTGGTACAATAGTGAACAAATGTTATCAGGCCTTACTGTGAGGGTTGGAAATGTAAAGGTAGACGTTTGTAGCAAAAGGAGGGGAGTGGTTGACTTTTTGAAGTCCAGGAGTGGAGACCCCTGAGATCATCAAGGGAGAAGAGCAGAGTGTGGGACCCTACCCAGAGAAACAGTGACACCAGAGATGGGGGCAGAGACAATGACATGGAGAGATGGAGTGGCTGGGAACTCTAGACCCAGAGAGGGAGAGGGACTGTATGCTGACAATCAGGGGGCAGGCCTGCGGGATGTACCATTTAGTTGGTTGATGATGCATGGAGGGGACTGTAACCACGGCAATGTAACAATATACGATAGGATGAATGTAAAGCTAATGTTCTCCCATGTAAACTATCACATAATTCACAATAGAACATTTTATTTTAAAAGTGAGGAGAAGTAGAGGAGGCAAAACAATGGCATGATTATGGTATTCAAGTAAGAAATGTATACTGGAAAAGGAGTAAGGAGGGAGCATAGTGGTAGTCAGAATTGTGAGAAATAATGAAAATAAGGTAGAAACACATCGTATAATCAGATGATAAAAGCAATCATTCCATAGTTAAATTATGTAAATCTGGCGGAGGCCATGCTATCAAGGAACAGAACGGCGAGAGACCCTGCGCATGAAAAGCTCATTGTTTTAGCAAAGTGGCAATGAGTGTCTCCTTGGTTGGCAAAGCCCCAAGGGGAACCTAATGCAAGGGCCTTGCAGTTTCTGTTTTTTCCTTTTATGAATATCTTATTTTTTATTTTTCTTGATTTTATTATAGAAGTTTTTAGTAGAATTCTTCAAAGATCATATTAAAGGTTAAAAATTACATTTAGACACCTTCACACCATATTCAATCATGTGTAGTCCTAAAGAATGCTTTTTACATTAACAGTAAGTTTCATCACTAGGAGAAACCACACCAGCTAAAGTTTTGCCAATTCAAGTTTAAGATTACAATCAACATTCTGTTCTACATTCTGTGTAGTTTCGGTCAGGGATATTAAGACCCCTGGAAAGTAGCTTAGACACAATCAAAGGCTGAGGGAACAGTAATAGATCATAGGTAGAAATTTAACTAGATGTTCTGAAATAGAGAAGTTGTTAGTATAAGGAAGTTGTTCCGTTTATTCTTAACTACAAAACTTTAAGTGCTTTTTTATGTTCTTGTTTTCTTGTTTAATCAATCATGAGAAACAACTGTGTTGTCAGTTACGACAGAAAATAATGTTTAGGTAATGTTGTGATTAATGAATTAATAGAAAATAAAGTTAAGAATAAACAGGTGTCAGTAGAGATAGGCATAAGGAATAAGAACTCTTAAAGGTTAACTTGACATTTTAGGATGTCAGAAAGATTAAGGCATTTTAACAAGATCATTTGCGTGATGCTTCAAAAAATTGTGTATGAGATCATTGTACACTATGAGATTTTAACAGTATATAAGGAGCTGAAAAAAAGTAAAAAAAAGGCTTCAATCAGAATTCAGCACAAACCATCGACTCCATGTGATTTCTTTGCCAACTCCACATCTCCCTCCGTGAGCCCCCTAATAAGTTTGTCAGGGCTGGTCCCCAACATAAACCAATGCTTCTTTCTCTGAAATAAGGAAATCTAAAAATATTAAGTACAATATATACATTTATATTGTTCCTTTAAATATTAAAGCTTATAATATGAAATGTTGTCTGTTAGTTATCGCCAAGTCAGTTCCAACTAATAACAATCTGCTGTAAAACAGAATAAAACATGGCTCGGTACTGTGCCGTCCTTACAATCACTACATTTGAGGACACTGTTGTTGCCACTGGATCAATCCATTTCAGTGACCCTCCAATTTTTGAGATATGATGTCTTTCTCCCAAGACTGGTTCCTCCTGACATGTCCAAAATATTAAAAACAAAGTCTTGCCATCCTCATTTTAAGTAGCAATCTTACTGCACACATCTTTCAAAGTAGTTTTTTTTCTTCTGGCAGTCCATGGTATTTTCAATATTTTTCTCCTACACCATTAATTCAAATGCATCAATTTCTACAATCTTGCTCATTCCAACACTCAATGCATACGAGGCTACTGAAAATACCATGGCTTCAGCCAGGCGCACATTAGTCCTTGAATTGGTATCTTTGCTCTTGAGCATTTTAAAGAGGTCTTGCTCAACAGATTTGACTAATACAATATGTCGTTTGATTTCTTCACTGCTGCTTCCATGGGTGTTGACTGTGGATCCAAGTAAATTGAAGTCATTGACAATTTCGACCTTTTTGCATTTATCAAGGTATTATTAATTGGTCTAGTTGTGAGAATTTTTATTTTCTTTGCATTGTGAAATCAATACTGAAAGTGAAAGTCTTTGATCTCCGTAAGTATTTTAACTCCTTTTTGTTTCCAGCAAGTAAGGTTGTATCATCAGCATATTGCAAGTTGTTAATAAATCTTCCTTCAATCCTGATGCCATACTCTTCTTCATATTAATCCAGCTTCTCAGATTACTTGCTCACCATACAAATTGAACAAGTATGATAAAAGGATACAACACTGATGTACACTTTTTTCTGATTTTAAACCATTCAGTACCCCCTTTTTTTTTTTAATGACTGCCTGTTGGTTGATGCACTGGTTGCTCATGAGGACATCTGAGTGTTCTGGAATATCCACTCTCCACAATGTCCTCCAGACAATCTAATGCCTTTCGATGGTCCATGAAGCACAAGTAAGTACCTTTCTGGTATTCTCTGCTTTCAGCCAAATTCCATCTGACATCAGCAATGATATCCCTAGTTCCAAGTCCTCTTTTAAATCTGGTTTGGATTTTTGGCAATTCCCTGTTGATATAATGTTGCAATTGTTTTTTAATTATCTTCAGTATGTGATATTAATGATATTGTTAGGTCATTTCCACATTCTGTTTTGGTTACCATTCTTTGGAAAGGGCAAAAATATGGCTCTCTTTCAATCAGCTGGCTAGGTAGCTGTCTTCCAAGTCCAAATTTCTTGGCATAGAAGAGTCAGTGCCTCCAATTATGGAAATGTGGAAATATTTCAACTTGTATCCATCAGTTTCTGTGGCCCTGCTTTTTGCCAATGCCTTCCGTGCAGCTTGGGTTTCTTCCTTTGGCACCATCAGTTCTTACTCATATACTGCTTCATGAAATGGCTGAACTGATCAATTCTTTTGGGTACAGTTAACTCTGTATTCCTTCCATCTTCCTTTGATGCTTTCTGCATCATTCAATATTTTGCGCATGGAGTCCTTCAATAATGAATTTTTTCTTCACTTCTTTCAACTTGACAAATGCTAAACATGCTCTTTCGGTTTTGTAACTCCAAGTCTTCTACATTTCATTAGAGTATTTGACTTTGTTTTCTTGAAATATTCTGTTCAGCTTTCACTTCATTTCTTCATCACTTTAGCTTTTCTACACTCAAAAGCAAGTTTCAGACTCTCTCCTAACCTCTGTTTTTGTGCTTTCTTTCCTGTCTTAATAAAGACCTTTTACTCCCTTTGTGTATCATGTTTTTTATATCATCCCACAATACCTCTGGTCTTTGGAATAATTTATCAGATCTATTCTTGAAGTGCTCTCTAAATTAAAGTAGGATGTGCTCATGATCTTATTTTGACTTTTGCAGACTTATTTTCATTTTCTTCAGTTTCAGCCTGAACTTGCATACAAGTAATTGATGGTCTGTTACACAGTCAGCTCCTGGCCTTGTTTTGGCTGATGATATCGAGTTTCTCCAACATCTCTTCACACATATGTAGTCAATTTGATTCTTATGTATTCCATAGGGTGAGGTCCACATGTATCGTCACCTTTTATGTTGTTTAAATAATGTATTTGCAATGATTAAGTTGCCGGTGTTACAAAATTTATCATGTGATCTCCAGCATAGTTTCTATCACCAAGGCCATATTTTCCAACTACTGATCCTTCCTCTTTGCTTCCAATTTTCACATTCCTATCACCACTGATTATCAATACATCATGATTACATGTTTGATCGATTTCAGATTGAAGAAGTTGGTAGAATTCTTCAATTCCACCTTCACTGGCTTTAGTGGTTGGTGTATAAAGTTGACTAGTGGTGTTAACTGGTCTTGTTGTTGTTGTTGTTGTTATGTGTCGTGGAGTCGGTTCCAACTCATAGCGACCCTGTACTGGGTTTCCGAGACTGTAAATCTTTACAGGAGCAGAAAGCCTCATCTTTCTCCTATGGAACAGCTGGTAGTTTTGAACTGCTGACTGTGACGTTAGCAGCCCGATTCGTAACCACTATGCTACCAGAGCTCCTTGTAAGGATATGGATAGAATCCTATCACAGGCAGCACTGAAATTCAAGGTAGATTTTGAAATTAATTTGACACCATTCCTCTTCAATTTGATGTTTCCAGCATAGTATGTCATATGATTGTCTGATTCAAAATGGCCAATACCAGTCCATTTCAGTTCACTAACGCCTTGGGTATTGATTTTTATGTGCTCCATTTCATGTCAGATATCTTTCAATTTTCCTAGATTCATGCCTTGTAGATAAAACCACATATTTTCCTATGATTTGCTTTTAAGAAACAGATCAAATCCAATTCTCTTCCCAACACAATTCTTTCCTTTTTAAAACTTCTGAAGTCTTTAAAACTCTTAAAATATTTTTCAAAATACTATACAAGGAGCACAGTGGTTAAGTACTCATCAAAAAGGTGGCAGTTTTACCCACCATGTACTTGTCAAGTTGGTTTCTATCCATAGCAACCTATGTACAACAAAACACCACCCAGAACTGCACCATCCTCACAATCATTCTTATGTTTGAGCCCATTGTTGCAGGTGCCACATTAATCCACATCCTTGAGGGTCTTCCTCTTTTTTTGTTGGTCTTCTGCATTACCAAGCATAGTGTCCTTCTCCAGGGCCTAGTCCCTCCTCATAGATAGCATGATTAAAGTACATGAGATGAAGTCTTGCCATCCTCGTTTCTAAGGCACATTCTGGAAGTACTTCTTCCAAGATTTGTTTGTTCTTATGGCAGTCCATGGATATTCAATATTTTTCACCAAACCTCTAAATACATCAATCCTTCAGTCTTCCTTACTCATTGTCCAGCTATTTCAAGTATATTCATCAACTGAAAACATCATTGCTTGGGTTATATACTTTTTAGTCCGAAATGTGACTGCTTTACTTGTTAACACTCCACAGAGAAGTTCTGAAGATAGATTCGCCTAATGCAATATGTTCTTGGATTTCTTGATTTCTGCTTCTATTAGCATTGATTGTTCATATAAGTAAAATGAAATCCTTGACCTTCATTATTTCCTCCATTTATCAGGATAAAGTTTATTGATCCAGCTGTGAGGATATCTCTTTATACTGAAGTGTAACTCATACTGAAGGCTATAGACTTTGATCTTCATTAGTAAGGGCTCCAAATCATCTGCTTACAGTAAGCGTTATTATTTGTATATTGCAGGTTTTGAATTAGCTGTCCTCTAATTCTTATGCTGCACTCTTCTCAATATAGTTCAGTTTCTCTAACTCTTTGCTCAACACACAGACTGAGTAAGTATGGTGAAAGGATACAACCCTGATGGCACGCCTTTTCTCCATTGATAAGAATGTTGTTTATTGGTCCAGTGATGAGGATTTTTGTTTTCTTGACGTTGAGATGTAATCCATACGAAGGCTGTGCTCTTTGATCTTCATTAGTAAATTTTTTAAGTCCTCTTCA
>NW_006408683.1:7514624-7516847 GCF_000296735.1 Chrysochloris asiatica | reverse complement strand
TAAAGATTTACAGCCTCGGAAACCCTGTACAGGGTCACTATGGGTCGGAACCAACTCGACGGCACTTAACAACAACAACAATGACTTTTGTGGTGTGGCAGCTCAAAGTGAAGTAGAGTTTGTGTTGTTGTTGTTAAGTGCTGTCGAGTTGATTTTGACCCATAGCGATCCTGTATAGGGTTTCCAGGGAGCAGCTGGTGAGCTTTGTGTGTTGTTGTTGTTGTTATGTGCCGTGGAGTCGGTTCCGACTCATAGCAACCGTGCACAGGGTTTTCAGAGGCTGTAAATATTTATGGGAGCAGAAAGCCTCATCTTTCTCCTGTGGAACGGCTGGTAGTTTCAAACTGCTGACCTTGCAGTTCACATTCCAATTCGTAACCACTACGCTACCAGAGCTCCTTGGTGAGCTTTGTGTACAGGGGTTGAATTTCAACTTGGGCTGAGACGTCCTTTTTATTTGGAAGCTATAGAGTTAACAAAAACATGGAAGAAAAAGAAAAAGAAGCAAGTTCCAGAGTCTCTTCTGATACCTATTTTGGCTTTCTCTTTCTTTCCTATCTTTTTAATGATGTTTTGCTTTCTTCATATATGATGTTCTTGATATCACAAAACTTGTCTGGTCTTTGGTCATTAGTTTTCAATGTGTCAAATCTATTCTCAAGATGGTCTCTAAATTTATGTGGGATAGGTATACTCCGGATATTTTGGTTCTCATGGACATGTTTTCGTTTTCTTCAGTTTCTACTTGACCTTGCATGTGAATAATTGATGGTATGTTCCACAGATGGTGCCTAGCCTTGTTGTGATTGATTGACCTTCTCCAAAATCTCTTTCCAGAGAAGCAGTTAAATTGATTCTTATGCATTCCATCTGGTGAGGTCCATGTATACAGTTATCATTTATGTTCTTGAAAAGAATTACTTGCAATCAAGTCATTGCTGGTCTTGCAAAATTCTATCATACAATTTGGAGTATTACTTCTATCACTAAAGCCATAAATGGATACTCAAACTAATAATCCTTCTTGTTTTCACCTTTCACATTCTAAAATTAATAATTATTAATGGATCTTGATTGCATATTTGATTAATTTCAGACTGTTTTTGTTGCTGTTAAGTGCCATAGAGTTGGTCCTGACCCACAGCAATCTTGTATCACATTTCCAAGGAATGGCTGGTGGATATGAACCACTGACCTTGTGGTAATCAGTCCAGTGCTTTTCCTATAGCACCACTGTTGTTGTTAAGTGCCGTCGAGTCAGTTCCGACCCATAGCGACCCTGTACAGGGTTTCTGAGGCTGTAAATCTTTACGGGAGCAGAAAGCCTCATCTTTCTCCTGTGGAGCGGCTGGTAGTTTCGAACTGCTGACCTTGCAGTTCACAGCCCGATTTGTAACCACTACGCTACCAGAGCTCCTTTATAGCACCATAAGTTATATCAATCAAGTCTTTTTTGTAGGCATATACATATTATCCTATAATTGACAGTGTTGTACTTTAAAACTGATCTTGAGATGTTCTTTATGACAACGAATTTAATGCCATTCTTATTTAAGATCTCATTCCCAATAACGTAGAATATATAATGTCCAATTAAAAACAGCAAATGCCAGTCCACTGTACCTCACTAATGCCTGGGATATAGATCTTCATGCATTCCATTTAATTTTTAGTGACTTCCATTTTCCTAGGTTCAAACTTGGTACATTCCACATTTCTTCTGTTAAGAGATACGTTTGTATTGGTTTCTTCTCAGTTTATGAGTTGTGCCATAGCAGCAAATGAAAGTCCCAAAAATGTCACTTCTTCCACACCCTTCTCCCCTCAGCAGCATATCAGACAATGTTAAAAGTTGCTATTCTTAAGGTTTCAACTCATCAATTGAGTTCTAAAGAAACCACTGTGCATCCCCTGCTGGCCATTTGAAATTCGAATGAGAATAGCTTTCAGCATGAAAACCATCAAAATAAGACAAACTGAAAGACTACTAGTAGATATTTAATATATGTTCACTTGACCTTCTAGCTAAATGGATTACTGTAAGACCCTAGTCAAAGTACTTTATGTGCTCCTAAGCCCTCATATTTTGGTGTGGCGCTGTGAGTTAATGTGCCAGACTGCAAAATCGTTTGAATCCAAGGTTGGCGGTTCAAGCTCAGCAGCTGCTCCTCAGAAACCCTATGCAGGGTCGCTTTGGGTCAGAAATAGCTCGACAGCACTTAC
>NW_006408683.1:7509827-7510928 GCF_000296735.1 Chrysochloris asiatica | reverse complement strand
TAAAGGTAAACATCTTTCTGATATTCTCAGTTTTCAGCCAAGATCCATCAGACATCAGCAATGATATCCCTCATTCCATGACTTCTTCTGAATCCAGCTTGAACCTCTGTATGTTCTCTGTCAATGTATGCTGACAGCCATTTCTGTATTACCTTGAGTAAAACTTTACTCGCATAGGATGTCAAAGAGATTGTCTGATGATTTCCGCATTCCGTTGGGTCACCTATCTTTGGAATGGGCACAAATATGGATCTCTCCCAATCAGTTGGTCAGATAGTTGTCTTCCAAATTTCTTGGCAGAGATGAGTAAGTGCCTCCTGTGCTGCCTCACTTTCTTGAAAGATTTCAATTTTAATCCATCAAGTCCTGGTGCCTTGTTCTTTGCCAATTCCTTCAAAGCACCTTAGACTTCCTCCTTCAGTATCATTGGCTCTTGATCATATGCTACCTCTTGAAATGGTTTAACAGTAGCCATTTCCTTTTGGTACAGTGACACTTTGTATTCCTTCTATCTTCTCTCTCTCTCTCTTTTTTAATAACAACAAAGACATTTATTGAAACAAAGTGTATGATTTGTTGAGAGAAACTGATGATCTTTGTAAACCATCATTCAATTCACAAAAATAAATACACAAAGACATATTGGTCAAATGCAAAGCTGCCATACATGATCCTTGATAAGATCCTAGGCTAAAGAAGTCAGAAAGGGCTTTTTGAGGAAAATTAAATGTGAGTTATACATTAGAAAACAGTATTATGTTAATGTTAAGCATCCTGTGATAATGATATTGTGATGGTTCCTTCCATCTTCTCTTGATGCATTCTGCATCATTCAATAATTTGCCCAGAGAATCTTTCAATAACGAAAGTCAAGGCTTGAATTTTTTTCCGTTCCCCCAGCTTGAGAAATGCTAAGCGTGTTCTTCCCTTTTGGTTTTCTGACTCCAGATCTTTGCACATTTTGTTGTAATATTTGGCTTTATCTTCTCGAGCTGAACTTTGAAATTTTCTGTTCAGCTCTTGGACCTCCTCAATTCTTCCATTTGCTTTAGCATCTCTATGCTGGAAAGCAAGTTTCAATGTCTCTTCTGACATCCATTT
>NW_006408683.1:7470277-7507532 GCF_000296735.1 Chrysochloris asiatica | reverse complement strand
GAACCGCTGACCTTAAGGTTCGCAGCCTGATTTGCAACCACTACGCTACCAGAGGGAATTAAAATAAAAAATTCTAAAGGAAGTACATTTTCAATACATATAAAGTTCAAATGCTGTCTGTAGTTTAAAGAACATCTCAAAGGTAGAATTTAAGAGCTACTTAAATTATATACTTTATTCTAAATGATTTATCAAATACTAAAATTTCCAAGTCTAAAATTGATAATAGAAGCTATAATATTGTTAGTCTTTTATAATTTTCAAAAAAATTACTGAAAAGCAATTGGTTAAATATCAGTAAAATATATATAATTACTTATGGAGTGGTTTTGGAAAAACCTAAAACAATAATATAATGATCTAAGTTGTTGTGAATTGCCATTGAGTCAGCTCTGACTTATTGTTGTTGTTAGGTGCTATTGAGTAGGTACCGACTCACAGCGACCTTATGCACAGCAGAACAAACCACTGCCCGATCCTGGGCCAACCTCACTATCGTTGCCACACTTGAGGTCAATGGAAGCTGCCATTTGGCCAATCCATCTCGTTGGGAGTCTTTCTCTTTTTCTCTGACCCTCCACCTTACCAGACATGATATCCTTCCTCTAGCGACTGCCCCCTCCTGACAATATGTCCAAAGTATGAGAGACGAAATTTGGTCATCTTGGACTCTAAGGAACACTCTGGCTGCACTTCTTCCAAAAACGGATCTGTTGGTTCTTTTGGCAGCCCATGGCACTTTCAAATCTAACCCAGTTCAATGTTGTTGCCCTCACAATCATTGCTATGCTTGAATTCATTATTGCAGCCACTGTGTCAATTCATCTCATTGACAGTCTCCCTCTTTTTTGCTGACCCTTTACTTTACCAAATTATCCAAGTATTTATGTATTTGTTGTTGTTAAGTGCCATCAAGTCGGGTCTGACTCATAGCAACCCTATATAAGGTTTCCAAGGAGCAGATGGTGAGCTTGAACTGCTGACCTTTTGGTTGAAACTGACGTTGCAGTCCAGTACATTAACCCACAGTGCCACACCAGAACTCCAGTTATGTATTACACTTCACTATTTTGACAAAGAATTCAGCAACATACATAAAATGTCAATTATGGGCCAAGCACTATATGCAAAGTTCTGGGCATACAAAGATGAGCAAGAAACTCAGTGAGCTCATAGTACATAGCAAACTCTTATTCATCATTCTACATGTGTAACAGATGGTTTCACTATGCTAAATGTTTTAATCAGATCCTTATGAAGCCTTTAGCTCAACAAAAAAATGCTTGTTACATGTAATTAAGAATTATTGTTGCTAAGTGCCATCGTGTTGGTTCTGACTCAGCGACCCTGTACAAGGTTTCAGAGGAGTGGCTGCTGAGCTTGAATGGCCGAGCCTGCAGTTCAAACTGACCTTGCAGTCCAGCACATTAACCCACAGCACCACAACAAGGTTCCGTAGTAAAGAATAAGTAGCTTCATAACAAAGCTGTATTTCATAGCTTTCTTTATGAGTCACTACGTAAATTAATCCTATTTCTAAGTCATGCCCATTAGATTGAAGTTGTGGAAGAGAGAAGCACTTGCCAAAAGCTGGCATGGGATGTTTCATGCACTCACTAGGTCACTACCAAGAAATTAGACTACTTTACTGTAAGTCTTAGTTTGGAGGCTGTACATAAACAAATGCAATTAAAGGCCTGAATCTGAATTCAGAACAGTTGGAACCCTTAATTACATGTTAAAACAAGTGAGCCAGTAAAAAGGAAAATTATACAACTGTGGGTTCTTGAATGGTAGCCATAGAAGGAGTCACAAACACATCTTATAGCTCTCTGTCAAAGAAGAAAAAATGTGTTGTGGAAGTTCTAAATTGTCCAATCATGTTAGTTCATGACATGAAAACTCAGATTTATAAAGAGGGTGGTGGTGGTGATGGTATGCCGTGGAGTTGGTTCCAACTCATAGCGACCCTGTACAGGGTTTCCAAGGCTATAAATCTTTATGGGAGCAGAACGCCTCATCTTTCTCCTGTGAACAGCTGGTAGTTTTGAAGTGCTGACCTTGAGATGAGCAGTCCGATTCATAACCACTACTCAATAGTTACTAAACAGATTACCCAATATTTCTTTAGAGTAATATTTTCCTTCTAGTTATCTAAGTTGACCCCCAAATTCAAGCTAGGCCAACATAAAATTTTTAACAAAAGTGTAAACTTCGGGTTACTGTTGTTAACTGCTGTTGAGTCAGTTTCAACTCATAGTGACCCTGTATAGGGTTTCCAAGGAGGGGATGATGAGTTTGAACAGTTGACCTTGTGGTTCAAACCGACCTTACAGTCTAGTGCTTTATCCCACAGTGCCAACCATTGGGTCAAGCATCTAAAAATTATAGATAACCACATGATTATGATTTTTTGAGCCAGTTAGTAGAGATAAATTAAGTAAGCACAATTATATAGCTTTGATTATATGATAACGTGATACTTTTCTGTAAACTATGTTATGCTAGTACTTAAATTAGATAGTTACACTAGTTAAACTCTCCTGAGCAACTTTAACTACAAGCTGAAATTTGAAATGTTCTGTTTACTTTACACCATTCTGAACCACAGATGACAAAGTTTGTTGAAGCTGTAATTACTCTGTAAAGGCTGAAAACCAATTAGAGCGTCTGTGACATGCCAGTTAAAAAAATATATACCCAAAAGAATTTTTTGGGAGATCATCTGTTCAGGTTTTATTAAAAAGTTAAACATTTTATTTCAACCTCTTTAACTCTTTGATTACTGATTTCCTTCTTTTAAAATAAATTTTTACCAGCATTCAACATTAAAAACCAAAGGCGAAATAACAGCTTCTATTCATAATTAAAGGAAGAACAGTTAAAAAGTGGTTAGAGCACACAGCTGCTAACTGAAAGACAAGTGATCCAAACCCACCAGAAGCTTTATGGAAGAAAAAAACGGACAGTCTGCTTCTGTAAAAAGTTTAGCCTTGGAAGCCCTATGAAGTAGTTCTAACGATGAGTCACAATCAACTCTATGGAAGTGGGTTTTGGTTGATATTTGTGACTTGCTTAACATGGCCCTTCTAGCCATAATCTAACTCCCACCAGGTGACTGGGTAGGACTATGCAACATGAGGTGTTATGGCCCACCAAGGAGATTAAACAACTTACTAATAACTGCAGATAAGTTACATGGCAGCTTTGTGGGGATGGGACCATGCAAATAAGGTGTATGGAAACATGTGGATTGGTCAGTTTTGCCATCCCACTATTCTTAAAATGAGACATCCCAGAGGCAAAAAGGGGGATCGCATACCATCAAGAAAGGAGAGCCAGGAGTGGAGCGCATCCTTTGGACCCAAGATCCCTGCAGGGAACCTCCTCAATCCAGGACAGGAAACAGAGAGCTGTGACACTGGAGACAGCTAGAGAGGGCGAGAACCAGTGGCAGAGAAGCAGCGGGAGCAGAAGCAGACTAGAAAACTAGGAAAAGGGAGGCACAGGAGTGGGCTTCGTGGCCACAACTGAGTGATGTTAGACCAAGGCTTACTGGAGGTGCCCTGGACATTTACTGGCAAATCTGTAAGACCTTTGTAACATTTGCCCAAGCAGGACAGAAGCCAAGGGGCCTCGGCACGCTTTAAGCATGGCTGACAAGAAGCTGTATTGATCAAATGACTGTACCCTGACCAACTTCTGAGCCAGAATTGTAACCCATTCTTTCCCTATGAACACCAGAACTGTGAGTAGACACTGTCAGTTCTGTATGGCCACTGCAATAAGGGTGGAGGCAAGCCTGATTTCTGCTCCACAAGAATCAGCCCTGGCCAGCTGATGCAGATGATCTTGAGTCCCTCTCCTCCTCTGAAGTTAGAGGAGATCAGATAACGCTGTCCACCTGTCACCTTTAAATTTACAATGAAATCGCATAATAGATAACGCTATAAGTTATAATGACCATAAGTGAATTTATTTCTAAGCCCCTGGTGTGGCGCTGCAGGAAAATGCACTGGACCACAAGGTCAATTTGAACTTTCAACACTAGCTGTTCAAATCCACCAGCCTCTCCTTGGGATCCCTATCCAGGGTCGCTATGAGTAGGAGCCAACTCGATGGGACTTAACAACAAAAATATAATACCATCATTAGATATTCTTTAAAAGGAGCAAAAATCATTTATTTCTTTTGTTTAAAGTTTTAACTTTCTAGAAATAAAAGGCACAGTGTCCAAATTAAGACTCAATAAGCATTAAGAGAGTCACTCAATCCCATGGGAGTGATCTTTAGCGTGACAGGTGCCCAGGCAGAAAGCAATTATACCAGAGGTTATTTGATGAGAGCTCGCTGTGCCAGACACTAGGGATACTGCATGTTTCAGCAATGTTACTCATTTTTTCCAAAAGACAAACTTCCCAAAGTGTTATATTATTATTGTCCCTGTTCTACAGAGCAAAATGAGGTTCAGATGGGCAAAATAATTTGTCTCAAAACACACAGCTTGTGAGTAATTATTCAGGTTTATCTGAATCTAAATTCCATACTCTCTTTTGATGAGAATATTCAATGACGAGAACTGCCTTAAAACAGTCTGTAATATCTGTCAAAGTGATGAGAGAATCTGTCCACTTTTCTATACTTTCCATCCTCCCATCTACAATGCCTGCTCCCCAAAGAAATCAGGGTAATTTTCATTTGATAATGGTGTTTGAGAGGGAAGAAGGCCCCAAGTGTCTACTCCTGATTTGAACACAGGTAGGGATGGGCATTTCTTGGTACTCGAGGTAGGGGTGTCGGAGTTTTGTGGTTTGGAATGAGGAATGAGTTTGGATGAAGGTAGTAGGGACAGAAAGGAATACAGCAGAGCCTCTAAGTACTGTCAGTGCTGTTTCTCATATTGTGCAATACAATAAAACTAATGGTAATAATATTCTAAAATGAGTGATGATGATGATGAAAACTCTCATAGAGCTGTAGGATAAGCACTGGACTGCTAACTACTAAGTCGACAGTTCAAAACCAGTTGTTCCACAGGAGAGAGGAGGCTTTCTGTTCCTGTAAAGAATTACAGCTTCAGACTGTAAACCCTACATACACAAGGGTGCTATGAGTCAAAATCAGCTCGATGGCAGTCAGTTTGGCTTGGAGTTTGTGAAGGATGAAAACGGGTTTCCCAAACTTGCATTGGTTTCAGGCCCACTTTTCTAATTATTTGTGTTTGAACTATTTATCTATTACTTGTTGCTAAGTGCCACTGAGTTGATTTCAACTCACAGTGACCCTGTATAGGGTTTCCACCGAGTGGCTGGTGGTATGAATTACCAACATTGTAGCTAGCAGTCCAGTGCTTACCTTACAGCACCATACCAGGACTCCAAAACACAGTTGGTATTGTCAAATGCTGTCAAGTTGGTTCTGACTCAGCGACCATATATAGGATTTCCAAGGAAAAGCTAGTGGGTTTGAACCGCCAACCTTGTGACTAACAATCCAGTGCTTATCTTACAATGCCACACCAGTACTCCTAGAATCAACAGACCCTGAGTTTATAGCATATGTTGTTTTTGTTAAGTGTCATTGAGACGCTTCCAACCCATAGGGACCCTGTATAGGCAGCTAGTGAGCTTGAACAGCAGATCTTGCAGTACAAACCAACTTTGTAGTCTAGCGCATTAAGCCACTGCGATACAGGAAAATTAGGCAGAGTAGTCAGTTACAGAGTGATGGGGGCAGGGTGCTATTTTAGAAAAAAATAATCAGAAAGGGGGCCTGTTAATGTAATGAGGGACTGAATGATACAGAATCTGTGGGAAGAGTGATCTGGGCTGAAAGAATTAGTAAGGGCAGAGATTCACAGTTGGAGGGAGTTCACTGATATGTTTGAGAAATATCAAGAGGCCCATTGTGGCTGGAATAAGTAAAGGAAGCTAGAGACATGGTAGGAGATAAAGGCCAGAAGGATCCATAACGACCTGGCAAAGGACTTTGTTATCTTTTTCTCTGGTGAGGCTCCCACGACCTTGCCTCAGCTGGTAACTCTCAAACCTTAACTCCTTTCTGATCAAGCTTCATCCCCTTATGGAACAAATGAGATCTGTCTTTATTTGCTTTTAATCTTTGAAGCCAAAAATTACTTGACCAGGGTTGTTTTCATTTTTCTCATTACCAAAGCATCAGCTCCTCAGTCATCTTTGACCCATCCCTCTCTTCAATCCACAAGGCTAAACCAGCAACATTTGTATTAACAGGTTTTCTTTGTAACATCTCTTACAACCATTTCTTATTTTCACTGCCTACACCAACTACAAGAACTTATTACCAAAATCTGGATCACTGAGACGCTTCTCAGTCTCCCCTCCATGCTGCCTTAGACACTGTTAATACTAAGTGCGGTTGAGTCAGTTGCAACGGTTTCAACAGAGCAACTTATGGATTTGAACTGCCAAACTTGTGGTAAGCAGTCCAGTGCTTATCCTGAAGCACCACATACTCAATCCATTATGTCCTCAAACAAGAATGATTCTTAGAGCCGAGGTGTGGCACTATAGGATAAGCACTGGACTGTTAACCACAAGGTTAGCGATTCATACATACCAGCTGCTCCTTGGCATTTAACAACAGCTTGGAAAAAAACAAAAGTCAAATTCCATAGGCTGACGTTCAAAGTTATTTATACAAAAGCCCAATTGTTTTCAAGTGGTATTCCTCATCACTGAAATGATAAGTACTTTCTGCTGGTGGCTTCACCTTTATCCCCTAAAAATTCCCTGATTGTTCTTAGCTGCGGGATTTAGCTCACTTTCCCATTGTCCAAAGCACTCTTCATTCCTTCTAACTAGGTTCCAGTCATTCATGATCTTCTCTAATGATTCCAGTGCTATTACTGTACCTCTGAAGACCTAGTTAGGTCTATATGCACCTCATATACTTGATCATATCCATGATGACTGTCTCATGAGCATCTCCTTAAAGATACCGTAATCTCCTAGAAATCTGGAATGCTCTCCATATTTCTTGTTTAGTCATCACAGTTCAAGTTCATTCAAACTGCATACAACAAAGAACCTTCAGGAAACAGTTCAGATTCAGTATAGCTATCTTCTTTTCTCTTGTAAAACAACCTGAATATTTAAAAGTTCATATTTTGAAAGAATCAAAATTTACTTTCTGATCTCTTTCCTCTCAAAAATCCAATACACTTTTACTTCTTCAAAATCTATTATTTGTCCAGGTTAGCCCACTTCTAAGAACCTCAATAATAAACATTCGGAAAGAAACTTACATATTTAAAGCATATACATATGCACTTATGTATAAAATTCTAGTAAAATCCATTTGGAAATAATATTTAAAGCTTAATCACATTCCTAATAACAGAGCAACAGCTCTAACACTTAGAACACACCCCCCTGAAAAGCGTTTAAAGGATATTAGATTTATAGAAAAGTTAAAGTACTTTCCCATGAAGAAAAATTTAAAGGTAGGCCCACCCATCCAGAGGAAAGCACAAATTTGTCCAAATAAACAATGAATTTTGAAGAATTATAAATGTACAATACTAATAATTTAATCAAAACCATACATAAAGATACTCAAAGAGTCAATATTAGAATCTGATGTATTTGAAAAACACTCTAATTTCTTGAAATTATAGGGAAAGGTAATGGTATTTTTGTTTACATTCAGAAATGTAAAGAAATAAGTCAGATTTACTTTAAAAAGTTTCAAACAGACAAAAAGAAGTCTTTTCATTTAAAAACCTAGTTTAAATAGTACACAGCAAGTGAAATACAGAGCTTACTTTAGAATGATCAGCTCTCTAATCTATACAAGAACAGGAAAAAAAACAAAAAAAAACAAAAACAACCTAACATTAAATCTTTAGTTTCCATTATACCCTTCTCTAAAATGTATTATTTTAAAAGAATTAACTACTAAGTAATTATTTCAGCTTAGTAACAATTGTTTCATTACAATATAAGATTTCATATATTTTACATCTCAATCTTTACAATAAATTCCTAAAGTATTGTTGTTGTTTTCATTTTACAAAAAAGAAAAATCTTGTTTTATTATTATTAAGTCATGTGTTCAAAATCACAAAGCTACTCAGGTGGTAAAGCCAAGTCTCAAATACAAGTTTTCTAGTGCTAAATTCTTGACTCTTCGTTGTATTATCACATACTGTTTTAAGGATGTTAGCAGCTTTTCAAAAAGTAAACTTCGTTTCTTTACAATAAAGTCTATGTACTTTAAATTCTAGTTCTGGGCAAACAAATTAATGATACAAACAGGTTACATACAGAGCATTAAAACACGTTTTCCCCTAAAAGACCAAATTTGTTCAGTATTCATTAAATGATTATAAAGTAGAGCGAGCTCATTAGCTGTCAAGGAATAATAATACTTCAAGATTTCTTTACAGAAATTACCACTGAAAAAATGCCTGTCAATATCAGATCATTGGTAGACGGTTAAGAGTACATTTGAAACATTTATTGGACAAATTACTGAAAACCTAACATGAATTTGCATCTAACTGGAGTTGTTCAGGTTCGTCAGACTGCATCAACTCTGCTGATTCCTTAGTCATAATAAAATAACCTATCAAGACTCAAAAAAAGTTCTTATAGGATAAGTATAGGGATGGAACCAACTCTACGGCACTTCACAACAACAACACAGGGATGTAACTTCTAAGGGGTCATGGGAATTCCTAATAATTTTTGCGGTAAGCAGTAAACCTGTAAATAACACAGTCCAACAAAAATATTTTAACAAAATGTCTTTTTTCCATAGGACTATATTGTGCAGCTTGGAACCAACTTGATGGCACTTAACAACAATCTGTGTAGTGCATGGGACACAATGCATATGAAATCATCTTATAAAGAAAGCATTATACAGTTATTTTTAATTACCTGAGAAGAATCCCCTTTAGAGATAAAAACTTGATCAGATCAGTGTGCTGTTGGAAGCAGTAACTGTTGCTGGTTGGATGATTCAATTATCATGTACTATTCTGGCATGTTTCAAAAGCATTGCCATTTTAATGCATAAAATATGTCTAAAAATGCAACTGTAGTATTAGATTCTGAGTGCATGGGTTGGGGGTGGGAGAGACAGACAATGACAAATTGGTCCAAAAGGACACAGAGACTTCATAGTTGGAGGACTATTGTGCTGACAATTAGTGATAGAGGAAGCAGAGGACAAAACAAATGAATGAAAAGAGCTGAACTTGCAATGAAAGACCTTATTATAGTACTGAAACATTATTGTAATAAAGGGGCAATGTACTCTCCTCTATAAAACTTTCAAACAGGCACCCTTGTCTCTTTTCTCTTCCCCGGCATTTCATTTTTTCATTAGCATCTGCTTGATTATGTATTATTTCCATCCTAAAAGAATGCCTCTAAATCGTTGCTAAATTCCATGGCTTAAAGGTTCTTCCACCTACTGTGGCCTTGGACCTCATTTAACTTTACTCAAGATATAATAAATACTCTAAAACGAACAGCAAGATCTACAAGGATAAAACAGTAGATGTAGAAAGGCAGTGATTCTGCGTATAACACAACTGTAAAGGCAGCAACACAAACACGTGGCCCTAAAGTTCAGTTGTTACAAATGTAATGATGATACCATCCATGCTAAATATTCGGATCCTTTTACCTCTAAGAGTCAGTATTTCTTCTACGACTTTTTTTGACATAATTGGAAGAACAACACTGAAGTCTTCAAATGCTAGCAATTACTCTGTATTACACTGCAATTTCCTTACAAACAAGTATCCAAAAGCCCTGAAACGTATTTCATATATGAGTTGAGAATGATAAGGTTAGATTGTTGATAATGATGTATACACTAGTACGTTGTTGTTAAGTATTGTGGAGTCAGTTCCAAATGACAGCAACCCTGTATATGGTTTCAAGGAACGGTTTGTGGGTTTGAACAATCAGCCTTACAGTTAGTCTAGTGCTTATCCTACAGCACCACACCAGGACTCCATATAAACTAGTATTGTTGTCAAGTGCCATCAAGTCACACGGGCCCTGTATAAGGTTTCTGAGGAGGAGTAGCTGGTGGGTTTGAAATGCTAACCTTATGGTGAGCAGTCCAATGCTTACCTTACAGCACCACACCAGGAGTCTATAAACTAGTATAGAAGCATAGAAAGACCATATCCTCTGAACTGCTCACATCAGACATTCTGTCATCATAGGATTCCCAAGGCTATGGGAGCAGAAAGCCTCCTCTTTCTCCCATAGAGTGACTGGGGAGTTTCCAGTGCTGACCTTGCAGTTAGCAATCCAGTGCTTATCCTACAGCGTCAGCAGTGCTCCTTCCGGGACAGCAAACAGGGACACTTTCTGGTGGTGGTGGTGTGACATGGAGTCAGTTCCGACTCATAGCGACCCTGGATAAGGTTTCCGAGGCTGTAAATCTTTACCGGAGCAGAAAGCCTCATCTTTCTCCGGCAGAACAGCTGGTAGTTTCGAGCTGCTGGCCTTGAGGTTCGCAGCCTGGTTTATAACCACTACGCTACCAGAGCTCCTATAATGAGATTAAATTTTTAAAGAGGAAAGTATTTCCAGGCAAGGAGAGAAGACTGTTAAAGTAGTCCAGGTGGGAGTGATTCACCTCACTGAGAATGTCCTTCTTCATCCAAACACCTAATCAAATATCATCTGTGTTCCAAGACCCATCTTAACCCCAGCACCCATTTCTTCTCTCGAGTCTTACAACATTTAAACTCATTTTGGCACTTAATACTAGCTTTCCACCCTTAGCTCTATTTGAGTACCTTCCAGAGCCAATGGCAAATTTCTACATACAAACAGTGCATGATGCATTCCTTTTAATATCTAGTTGTAGGTATGTTGTTTGTGCTGCTAGTTGCCAACAAGTCTATTTCAACTCATTGTGACTCCACATGTGCAGAGTACAACTGTTCCATAAGGTTTTCAAGATTATGACCTTCAAGGTGCAAACAACCACTCCTATCTTCCTAGGCATCTTTGGGTGGGTTCAAACTGCAAGTACTTAACCATCTGCAAATGTGCAAATGCTTAAGTCCTCCATAAAGAAATTATTTTATGTCCAAGATTCTTCATTTGAAAGAAACCAAATGTGTCAAAATGTTTAGTATGTGACGACTAGGTAAACAAAGGAGCTCAGGTAGTGTAGTGGTTACGAGTTGGTCAGCAGTTCGAAACTACCAGCCGTTCCCATGGAAGAAAGATGAGGCTTTCTGCTCCCATAAAAATTTACAGCCTCAGAAATCCTATCCAGGGTCGTTATGAGTTGGAACTGACTGCATGGCATACAACCAACCACTACAACCACTAGGTAGACAAGCTAAGACGCTCAAAGTACCTTGAAACACATAGCTGCCAATGTTTGTTTGTGTCCTACATTAAATATTTTTCTGTCTAAATGTAATATTTCTGTATGCAGATGATCTCAACCTAAAATCATTAACAATTAAATCAAACTGTTGCAAAAGAACTTATTTTTACTCACATCTCTATAGCATTATATTTCCAAAGCACCTTCACATATTGTTGTTGCTAAGTGCCTGACTCACAAGGACCTGGTATAGGGGTTTCTGAGGATTGATTGGTGGGTCTGAATGAGGTTCAAACCGATCTTGTGTAATTTAGCAATGAGTGGGCATGGGAATTTAAAAGTGAAATCAATCTTCATAGATGAAAGGAAATTATATAGTCAAATAGAGGGCAGAAGAACATTCCAGTCAGAGGGTGTAGTACCAGCAAAGGCTCAGAGAGGAAAGGTTTACACATTGTTGCAATTGTTAGTTGCTATCAAGTCAATTCCAACTCATGGCAACCTTGTGTGTGCGCCAAGTAGAACTGTGCTCTACAGTGTTTTCAATGCTGTGATCTTTCAGCCCAAGGCACTTCCAGAGCTCCTATAAAGATTACAGTTTGGAAAACCATATGAGGTACTCTGTCAGCTGGGGTCACTATGACTCAAAAAGTGACTCAATGACACCTAACAACAACAACAGAAATGGGTTAGGAGGGAGGCAAAGATGCAAAAAAAATAAAGAAAAAACTCCAGGAATGGATCCAAATTGTTGCTCAATGAGAGAGAACTGAGATTCTAAATAGGGAGAAGAGATAGACAAAATTATTTTATATAAAGTTTTGGACATTGTTGAGTCTCAAACAGTTTCTAGGTCGAGTTGTCCTGCAGTCCATTGAATATGCTCATCTAATGCTTAGGAGAGAGCCCTGGCCTGAGAATACAGACGTGGGCGTATCCTGCACACAGCCTGTACGTAAAACCTTGGGAGTGAATGTCACAACCCAAGGAAAGGGTACCAAGTGAAAAAGAGTTCTTGGCCAGACCAGTTAAACACTGGATTGTCAAAATTGATGGGACAGACAAAGGAACAAAGCCAGGGCAGAGAGCATCCCAGGCACAATGGGAGAGGTCATCCCAAGGAGGAGGTGGTGACCAACAACATAAAAAGCAACCTAGATGTAAATCCAAGAAAAATAAGAAATGGCTCGTTCCACTAAGCTTAACATTTAAATGGCCACTGAGATCTTATTACAAGTGATTGAAATCAAGTGGATAAAAGAGGAGGCTAGATTGCAGTGGGCTGAGAAGTAAAATGGAGGCAATACAAAGACTATCTTTTTAGAAAAGTTTAAGCAGAAAATAAGAATGTGAAATGTAATGAAGATTGGAATGATAAATTCTAAATTCCTTTCCAGTTCTCATACTGTTTTAACACAGATAAAAAGTGTATTTCAGTAAATTCCATTAAAAATATAAATTTGAAGTGACAGTTTTTAATATCAGAAAAAACAGGGGACTCAATTTGTAATTATTAATGAAATAAATGTACACATAACATTTCTCAACACATCTCAGAAATACTGTCAGTCTTTTTCTTTCAATAAGGCAGAAGAGAAAGCACTGGTAAGGTACCTCCTGCTGAAATGGCTCCTTCTCTAAATAGAAAAACTTTCTTTGTTCCTCTAGGACAGCAAGGTCTTCCTTTATCTTAAGCCTACACACTCTTCAAGGATCTGATCGAATTTTGTATGACTCTTATTATCTGACAATGTCAGACAGACCAAAAACAAACAAACACAAACGCACTGCTGTCAGGTTGATTCTGGATCAAAGTGACCCAGAAGGGCAGAGTAAATTGCTCCTTAGAGTTTTCAAGACTAGAAATCTTTACAGCCTTACTGTTCTCCCATAGGGTGGCTGGTGGGTTTGAACCACTGATCATGTTGTCAAGTGCTTAACCCACTGAGCCATCTTAGGAGACACTCCACCCCCCCCAAAAAGAAACTTGCCATTGAGTCAATTTTGACTCATAGTGATCCTACTTAAAGTTTCTAAGACAGCAATTTTTTGCTTAAGCAGACATCTTTCTTAAGTCTCATCTTTCTCCTACTGAGCCATTAGTGAGTTTGAACCATCAAACTTGTGGTTAGAAATCCAGTGTTTATCCTACATTAACTTGTGCTCTTGACAAGACAAGAAGGACCTTACAAATTCATTGAATACAACTGTTTCTACTATACTGATAAAGGAACTAAAAGATCCAAGATTTTGTGAGAGTGACCTGCCCAACCTCCTAATGGTTGCCATGTTGTTGTTGTTGTTAAATGCTGTTGGATTGGTTCTGACCCATAGCGACCCTGTATAGGGTTTCCAAGGAGAGGCTGGTGAGCTTGAACCAAGGACCTTGCAGTTCAAACGGCTTTGCAGTCTGGTGCATTAACCCACAACGCCACACCAGGACTCCATTGTAGCTATAACAAGATCAAATATGAGCCATTTCTTCCCTCAATACCCTTTTCACTAGAATTGTTGTTGTTGTTGTTATGTGCCATCGAGTTGGTTCCGACCCATAGCGACCCTGTACAGGGTTTTGTTTTTTTTTTTCCCTAAAGTAATGATTACTATTTTTAAACTTTAACTTTGTAATAAATCAGACTGTAACATTAATCCATTTAAAATCATTTTTGTGTAAGACTGATGTTAATAATAATACATTTGGAAATGAAAGAGTTGGCCTACAACTTTACTTGTTCGTTTGAATCTAGAACTACTTGTTCATACAAGTAAAAATTACAGATGTAGAATACGATCTATTTGTTTCATGGATAGGCTGGCTGTCAGTCACTGAGCAGGCTCTCTCCCCAAGAGTGCAGCATTTATTCCAGCCTCTGCCAGTGGAAGTGTTGGAGCAGATGTTGGCAGACTGTGACATACAGTATGTCTTTAAAACTTGTTGGGGTGTGAAATCTCATAAGGTCAAAAAATGCTGCATTTTGATCAGCAGATATAAGGAATTCTGTACTTCTGTAAATTATTTCAAACAAACCAATAGTATTTGCTGGTAAAATGGACAAACTAAGAAATTATACTGGGTTTAGGTAGAAATGATCATGGTACGCTGCTTCAAAAGTCAATTTCTATCTGTAAAACAATGTCCACCCATACGATCTGTAGAACGAAAATGGGTTCTTAAGTCTACACAAAATACACAATATTTCAAATGAGAAAAATATGGAAGAAAGCCATATGTTTTGGGTATTTGAGTGGCAAAAAGATGTTTTCCTTAACTAATACATACGAGAGCAATCTCAATTTTTTTTATAACAAAAATCTCTACAGAAGAATCCACTGATACACAGAAAATTTTAGTTAATATCCTTATCAATCAGATGACTTCATAAACCCTTTATTTTCTTTTCCAAAAATAAGTATATATATCACTCATTCTACCCTACTGAAAAGGTATAACCTACACATTAGAGGCAAAAACCGCCAAAAGCATTATATAATGTTCAAGGGCTTTTGCTTTCTTAAAGTTTGTCATGGTGTTGCTTTGTTTTATTTTCATCTTATTTCGTTTAGAGTTAGGGGAAATTCCCCTATATCTTTACTAAGTGTGGCTAATAGATGACAGCATACAACCAAAATCAAAATTCAGGATGCTATCTAGTAAATGATTATATCTCAATGGTACATATACTCTAGCTCCTTTACAAGTTTATCTTAATTCAACATACTTTTAAAGTGCTTGACTCCTTTACACAGAAAGAACCTTTCATTGATTAATCACTAAATTAGAAAAAAGCCAAAAATATTTAAATTGCTGTCATCACTACCATGATCATTCAGCTTAATTTTTATTATATTCAAACAAATATAAAATTTCCAAATACTTTACATTACAAACATGTTTGTTAGGTATGTGTAGGAAGCAAAATCTGACTATAAATAAAAAATCTCTCAAAAAACAATTCTAATGAAATCAGTTGTTTCTCACAGCACTGTCAGAAGAGCTAAGATTATAATAGAAGAAGACTTTGCACTAAATACTCCACAATGTTTTACAACCAAGCTCCAATTTAAGTACAAAGATCTTTGGTTAATTTAATACAGAAATCCTGCAAATACATATTTGGAAAATTGTTTTTTATCACATTTGAAGTCTAATAATAAAAAACAAACTATATTGCATCACACAAAACCATGTTATCGATAATCTCTATGCTAAGCAACAGAAAGTCTACCAAACCTCAAAAATTATTTACTTTTAAATACAAACTAAAATGATTTCACAGGCTTCTCATAGATCCGTAGCTATGTGAAACATAAGGTCATACAAAGAAATAACTACAAGGTGAATCAACAATTATAATTAACTTACTTGCCACTGAAAAGTTGTTGAGAGGATAAGGTAAATCCACATCTTGAGGTTTCTCTTTATATCCTATGAATGAGCCATCTGTCTTCAGAAGGAAATATCTTGGCCTCCAGTTTTTTATATATTCTCCTAGATGAGGAAAGCACGTATGTTAATGCTGGAAAAAAATGAGCAGCAGCTTTTATGTGAAAAATAAATTATTGTATAATATATGTCCTACAACACCAGCCCCCCAAAATTTAGTTAAGCAATTTTCTTTGAAGTTACCTTACAAAAGAAAATACATAAACCTGCAATTAAGATTCTATAAAAACCCAAACATGTTTTGCTTTTAATGATTTCACACTTTGATAATTCATTTGCACCATTATTCCTTCAGAGAATCATTCATCTGACTACATTTTTCCAGTTTTTCATTTTATCAGATGGTTGTTAGAGCATATTCTCAGCAGTTTAAAAAAGCCTTGGTTAATTATCTACACAGTATCAATGAATTTCGATGAACACTTAACACAAGAGGGATATGAAATTGATGCTTCTCTTCTATGTACTACTGACTAATTGGGTCAATTTTTTTAAGAGAGGAAAAACTCTATTTTCATTGTTAAATTTTTCTCATTTAAACAGCATTTTATTATTCTGCATATGAATACTGTATTTTGTACAGTGCTATAAATAAATAATGAAAATGAACACAGGTTAACCAGGGGGTTAATCTCTCTCTTCTCTCTCTCTCACACACACACATACATACATATATACAAGGACATAAACACTCTATTAGTAAATGGTGCTGGTAGTGGTGATGTGCCCTGGAGTCAGTTCCGAGGCTGTAAATCTTTATGGGAGCAAAAAGCCTAGTCTTTCTCCAGCGAAACAGTTGGTAATTTCCAACTGCTGACCTTGTGGTTAGCAGCCCACTCATAATCACCACAATCGCTACAACAAATAGTAGTCAATAAATACGTATTAATGTATTATCAATTACGATATGTTATCATCACTTATAGTCTCCAAAATACAACTGAAGCAATCAGATCACCAGTTGATTACCTAAATGTGGGACAAAAAACTCAATTGGGCTTTTTGTCTGCTTTCTGAAAATAGTCCTTGGGGTTCTCCAACAATCCAAGGTTCTTTGCATTTTTGTTTTGTTTTTGTTTTTGTTTTTTTTTTAAACAGTCAGGCAACACTTAATGTGTGTGTGTACAAATGAGGTGGGAGCTCAAAGACCTTACCTCACGCATCAAACATACTTGAGGAAAAGATGAGACACAGTGGAGTCAGTCATGCAAGTTCAGTGATTTGATCAGTCATTTACTATGTCTACATTAAGGGCCCACTCAGACATGCATATCTATAATGAATTACAATTATAAAGGATCTCAGATCTTAGCATTTCCTTTGAGATTGATGATACAAATGAACTGACCTGTGATTCTCTGCAGACATGAAGTTCCATGCTTAAAATTCCTTCCAGACCTCATCTGTGCCTCTCTTAGTAGAAGTACTGCTTAAGGTCTTAAGGGTCTAGTTTAGGTTTCGCTCAAGTTCCCTGAGTTGTGCAGAGTGTTAATGCACTTGGAAGCTTACCTTAGTGGTTACATTAAAAAGGTGTTAGTTCTGTGAGTCATTCTAGAGACTTATGAGATCTATAGGGGCAGTGAGAGTCTGCCTTTTTGGCAACTGATTATAAGTACAGAGTGCTAGCTTGTGAAGACCCCAGACTTGGGACACAAGTGGATTATGCATGCAGTCATTTAATAAAGACCTAACTCTGGGTGGGTAAAGACACAGAGAGAAAATGCCACATGGTGGTTGGTGTCAGAGATGAAGACCTGGGAAAGCAGAGATGTGAATTAACTTTGCATTTGAGTGACGGGCTGTGTGTCAAGCATTAGTGGTCCATACCTCTAAGCAAAAGAAATTTTCCATGATATCACAAGAACTGAAATGCTACTCCAGTTTCAATTTTCAGTTTTCGCCTGGATATGTCTACCAGGTTATTCTATCTTAAATGTTAAATCATAGAACTACAAAAAACTGAAAACACTCCAACTTTCTCTACAAATTGACAATATTCCCTCCCCTGATTCTATCAGTTGCAGATTAATGCTGCTTTCACACCTTTCTCTCATTTAGCCCAACCTAAACATCCAATTGGAGTGTGTGTGTGTGGCACTGTGGGTTAATGCACTGGACTGCAAAGTTAGTTTAAAGCACAAGGTCGGCAGTTCAAGCTCACCAGCTGCTCCTTGGAAACCCTGTACAAGTTCTCTATGGGTCAGAATTGACTCAATGGAACTTAACAACAACAACCATCCAGTTGCCACTCAGTTAATTCTGACTCATGACAACCCCACGTGTGTTAGAATACAACTATGTTGCATTGGGTTTTCAAATGACTGATTTTTCAAACTTGGATTGCTAAGACATTCTTCTGAGGTGCCTATGGGAAGGCTTGAATCGCCAACATTCTCATTAGCTGCCAAGCGCTTGAACCCTCTGTACAACTCAGGGAACTTGAACAAAACCTAAACTAGACCCTTAAGACCTTAGCAAGTAGCACTTCTGCTAATCATCTGTAACATCCCACTTCCATAGAACTAATATAACCATCATCTACAAGTTTACCGTATTTCTATACGTACCACTTTGGTTGGTATCATTTTTTTTAATACAAAAAGTATCTATGGCTCCTTACTTTTGAGGATAAAGTACAATTCTCTTAGCATAAAGTGTAAAACCCTCAATAATCTCACCAACATCTACACTTTTTCAGATATATAGTCATTTCTCTGAATCAGCCACTCTCAAACTTTTTCATGTCAGAACCTCTTTGGACTCTTTAGCACTATTAAGAACCACAAAAAGTTTTTGTATAGATTATATCAATATTTACTCTATTAGAAATTGAAAATAAGAAAAATCCTTAGAAATTGACTTCATTAAAAAAAAACAGCAATAAATTCACTAAATGTAACCTAAATGGCATTTTTAAATTATTTTATTTTATTTTTTTGTGAGATGGAAAGGAACAGACCATGTTTTATTCTGCTTCTGTTGTACATAGGGACATTATGAGTCAAAACTGGCTCCACAACTCTTAACTGCAACAAAATAAAGGTTTAAAGTAATTTATTTAATTAAATTAGACTTTTGGTTCATCAAGAGCATGTAAAGACCACCCCCCTCCCCGTCTGGAACTAGGCTCCCTCTTGAAAGCTTGTAAGCCAGTTACTTCTTGCCTTTGTATCCCCCTCATTTTGGGTCGCCAATGTCTACATTGCCCATTCCTTTCAACCCTGTGTACCAATGGATAGGAGTGATCATCGCTGTAAAGCTTTGTTCCCTTTTATGAGCTATATATCCATAAGTCCTGGTGTGGCGCTGTGGGTTAATGCATCAGAATGCAAAGTTGTTTGAACTGCAAGGTTGGAGGTTCAAGCTCACCAACTGCTCCTTGGAAACCCTAAACATGGTCTCTGTGGGTCAGACTCGACAGCACTTAACAACAACATATCCATAAGTATAGGTAAAGTTCATCAAACTGAAATGGGTTACTGTTTTTTTCCCCTCTTCTTTCTTCTTCTAGTTGAGTTCTGATCATCCAGCTATTGAAGGCAGGTTAAGTGGGTACTATCTGAAAGGAGCTCTGGCTGCATAGTGGTTACGAATTGGACTGCGAAACGCAAGGTCAGCAGTTCGAAACTACCAGCTGTTTTGCGGGAGAAAGATGAGGCTTTCTGCTCCCGTAAAGAATTACAGCCTTGGAAATTCTGTACGGGTCGCTATGGGTCGGAACCGACTCCACGGCACTTAACCAACAAATCTGACAGTATGGGTGCTCTCGTGCATCTCACTTCACTTCATATCAGCTGGACGCTTCATTCTCCACTCTAGTCTTCTATGGCCATGTTACTGCCTCTGGGCCCAGGAGTCCCCGGGTCTTGCCAACCAGGTCTCCAGCCAGGTTCACAAGAGTCTATTAAATGTAGTCGGACTTAGTTCCCAACTTCATTGCTGTTTTTCCCCCTCTTCCCCTTTATCGGTGACCAATGTGGTCATCAGCCAGACCACATGCCTACTCGTGTATTCCCCTTGGGTCTTAGTCTCGGAAGGGTGTTTGCTCTGAGGGGACCCGGCCACTTGCCTTGATGGCTTCTGGGCAAACCTAAATAGCATTTTTATGTAAAAAAAATAATAACTATTTTCTAAAGCAAAACAAAAAATGAATGAGAAGAGCACCACCTCTTCTTATTTACAGTCTGGCTTAGTACACAACAGCTGGGCTCGCACAGCTACTTCTGCATTCAAACTCTTTACAGCACGTTGTTTTTATTGAAATAGTTATCTAACTGGGAAAGGAACAAGAATTTGAATGGCCTTTACAGTTAGTTCTGAATATTCTTTGATGCTATACCAGAATTCAACAAGTGGTAGATTCCAAAAAGTTGACTGTAATGTGGAATTTTGAAACTTTCTTAATGAACTTTTCATACTCGTATTGTGTGAAAAGCCATTGGTCTATACTACACTTTGAATGACTCCTTTATACTGTGTTTCATTTTGTAACACCCTGCACTGGCCATCTGAAATACACTGGTTCACTGAGTTATGTTGGTCTTCTAAATGTTAACACTTTTTAATAACACAATCACATTCATTATTCCAGTAATCACATCAGAAAAGTCAAAGATTTGGAAAGCTATCAAGTTCATAGTAGCATACATGTTTTCCAAAAGTCTAAGTTTTGTTTGCAAGTTCAAATTTCATCATCAGCAACTAATATTGGCAGTGTTCCCTGTAAAGCTACACTCCAAGTACCCAGTCTAATGTCTACCACTTACTTGATCGATGATCAAAAAAGATTTATTAAATGAACAAATAAAATATTTATGGACATATTCCTCTAAAGTATAAACTCAAGAAAGGAACTTACTTGTTCTTTTGCCCTTCCTTTTATTTGTAGGTAAGCAAAAAAGTATTGCTGCAAAATAGTAGATACCTTTATTAAACAAAATATCAAAATGTGAACTTTGTTTCTCAATTTATTTCCTCCATCTACGTCTATATACTTCTGAACATGCTATTTCCATCTCTCTAACCCTTCCTGAAGAATTGTGCACTCTTTTTTTTTTTTTTTTTTAAGTGCTTTATTGTGAATTATGTGATAGTTTACATGGGAGGACATTAGCTTCCTGGTGTATATCATTTCCTTGCCATGGTTACAATGCCCTGCATGCATCATCCACCACCCAAAGGGTATACCCCTCAAGCCTGCCCCCAAGTTGTCCACACACAGTTCTTCTTCCTCTCTGGGTCCAAAGTCCCCAGTCACACCATCTCCCCACGTCATCATCTCTGCCTCCATCCCTGGCATCACTGCTTCTCTGGATGGGGTTCCGTTCTCTGCTCTTCTCCACTGACGGTCCCAGGGACTGACTCCACTCCTAGACTGCAAAGTTAATGACTACCCTCCTTTTGCCACAAAATGTCTACCTTTACATTTCCAGCCCTTACAATCAGTCCTGATAACAACTATTTGCTATTGTATCGCAAGAGACCTATCTGCATCTCCTTTCATCAGCCCCAACTAGACAGAAGGGATACTACTCAGTGGATACTACCTTCCTCCATGACCTTTGGATCTAGGTTCCCTCTTGAAAGCTTCTAAGCCAGTCACGTCTTGCCTCTGTAGCCACCCCATTCTGGGTAGCCAATGTCCAAGTTGCCCATCCCTGTCCTCTCCATGTGAGGAGGGGGTAGGGATGATCCTCACTGTGAAGATTTGTTCCCTCTTTTGAGCTACTGCTTCCATAGTGTAGGTCAAGTTCATCAAACTGTATCAGATTATTCTTTTTTCCCTCTTCTTTCTTCTTCTGACTGACCTCTGATCATCCAGTTGTTGAAGCCGGGTGAAGTGGGTATTATCTGCAAGTGTGGGTATACTTATGCATGTGCCTTGTCTTCTTATAGGCTAGATGCTTTACTCTCTACTCTAGTCCTCTGTGGCTATGTAGCTGACTCTGGGTCCAAGAGTCTGCTGGACTTTGCACACTGCTGGTCAACCAGGTCTCCATCCGGGTTCACAGGAGTCTATTGAGCGTTGTAGGGCTTAGCTCGCAGCTTCATTGCTGCTTTTCCTTCATTTCCCTTTATCGGTAACCAACGTGGTCACCAATCAGATCGTGCATTCCCATTGAGTCTTAGTCTTAGAAGGGGGTTTGCCCTGAGAGGACCTGACCACTTGCCTTGAAGTCTCCTGGATAAGCCACTTGTTTGTTCTTGCAGTAATCCGTCGGCATACCTATATTGTTTTGTATTTTTCCTGTCAGTCTTTATTTCAGGAAGTATTTTCTGTTCTTCTGGCCGCTCCAGGCTGGTCTGCTTGTCCTTTCAAGTGGAAATTTCCCACCTCATAAGATTCTGGATGCTGTTCAGGATTCCACCTAAGGTCTTACGCAATGCAGAGGCTCCGCAGGAAGCCTCCTTCACTGGGCACGGTGTGGCCCCATTTTAGGTATTCCAATGAGTTATAGGCAGAAGATGGACTTACAAACTTTCTCCGGTGATATTTCTGGCTATTCCTTTCCCTACCCCCTCCAGTGTCTATTTTACAATGGTATGCCGAGGAAATCAAGATTCAAAAGACAGCCAAGCATCGTAACATTATTTCCGCCCTTTTACCAGTTCAAACCATGTCTCATTCTCTGTATCTCAGAGCCCTGTTGTTGTGAGGTTGTGCATGCATCATTATTTGCCTCTGTCCCACTTCAGCTTCACAATCATCCTATCGTATTTCATTTCATTGCAATGATTACAATCCCCTCCATGCATCATCAAATAATCAAAGTATACACCCCATATGCCCAATCTCCCCTGGCTGTCAGAAAACAGCTCCTCTCCCTCCCTGAGACCCGTGTCCCCAGCCACTCCATCTGTCCACGCCATCATCTCTGTCTCCATGCCTGGCGTCACTGCCTTTCTGGGTAGGGTAACACTTTCCACTCTTCTCACTTGATGGTCCCAGGGACCTCCACTCCTGGGCTGCAAAGTCAATCAATCTCCTCCTTTTGCCAAAAAAAAAAAAAGAAAGAAAGAAAGAAAAAAAAATTTTGCCTCTACATTTCTGACCTTCACAGTCAGTGCTGGCAGCAGGTATTCACTGTTGTACCACAGGAGTCTTATCCTCATTTCCTTACGTCAGCCAGGTCCCAACAGATTATAAACCATTCAGTGGAGGTTCAGCCTATTCCTGCCCCATCTGGAACTAGGCTCCCTCTTGAAAGCTAGCAAGCCAGTCACTTCTTGTCTTTATAACTCCCCTCCCCATTTTGGGTCTGGGCAGTTCCAGCCACCCCCCCCCCCCCCGCCCCCAAGGTATTCCAGTCAGTTATAGGCTGAAGATGGGCTTCCATGTTTTCTGTTGTGATGTTTCTGGCTATGCACCGCCCCCACCCCCCACCCCCGCAAGTGTCTTATTTCACAATGGTAGGCAAGGGAAACCAAGATTCAAAAGACAGCCAAGCATTCTAACATTATTCCCCGCTTTTCCCCTTTCAAGACATGCCTCAATCCCTGTATCCTGAAGCCCTGTTATTCCAAGGTTGTGCATACATCATCATTTACCTCTGTCCCACCTAGCCCATGCGAACCTGCCCAACTGTTCTCTGATCTGCCTTGTTCTTCTTTTTCCCTCCCTCTTCTAATGTAATGCCAGCTCCCCACCCCCCAGGCTCTCCTGTGTCTATTCCCTACCCTGTGCTCTTTCTTCCCCTCTCTTCCTCCCCACCTCTCATCCCACATATTACCGGTGATCAGTGTGTATATATATCCCCTTTTTGGGTGGGTTCTTTTTCTTAGTTTTTTACAATAATGGTTTTATGCAATATTTCTCCTTTTGTGACTGACTAATTTCATTCAGCACAATGTCCTCAAGGTTATTCATGTTATGCAATGACTTTGTATTCCATTGTGTGTATGTACCAGTTTGTTTATCCATTCTTCAATTGATAGGCATTTTGGTTGTCTTAATTTTTTGCTATTATAAATAGTGCTGCTATGAACACTGGTGTTCATATATCTACTTGTGTTATGGCTCATATTTCTTGTGGGTAAATACCAAATAGAGGAATTGCTAGGTCATAGGCTATTTCTATTTCCAACCTTCTGAAGAAGGTTGATTCTGAGGAAAGCCATATTGCTTTCCAGAGTGGTTGGACCATTTTTCAGTCCCACCAACAATGTAAGAAGGTCCCAGTCTTTCCGCATCCTTGCCAGCATTTGTCGTCCTCTGCTTTTTTGATCGTTGTTGTTATTGCTGGTGTGAGATGATATCTCATTGTTGTTTTGATTTGCAGCTCTCTGATGGTTAGTGATAGTGAACATGTCTTCACATGTTTATTGGGCTGCCTGGATCTCCTCCCTGGTGAAGTGTCTGTTCGTGTCCTGTGCCCACTTTTGAATTGGGTGATTTGTCTTTTTCTTGTAGAGGTATTGTAGTTTCCTATATATTTTAGAAATGAGTCCCTTATCTAATGTGTCGTTGCAAAAAATGTTTTCCCATTCTGTGGGTTCCCTTTTTACTCTTTTGGTGAAGTCTTTTTATGTACATAGGTTTTTAACTTTTAGTATGTCCTACTCATCTGTTTTCTCTGTTTTTGTTTGTGTACTTTTCAGAATGTTTGGCAGTCTGTAAATGCCCTGAATTAGCACCCTCACATTTGTCCCTATTTTTTCATCGATGACCTTCATAATTTTGGGATTCACATTTAGATCTTTAATCCATGTTGAGTTCATTTTTGTGAAGGGCATGAGGTAAAGGTCTTGTTTCAGTCTTTGCATACTGCTTTCCAGTTCTGCCAGCACCATTTGTTAGAGACTGTCTCCTCCCCATGCAATGTGCCTAGGCATTTTGTTGAAAATCATTTGGCTGTATGTGGATGGGTTAATTTCTGGATTCTTGATTCTGTTTCATTGATCAATATATCTTTCATTGTACCAGTACCAGGCTGTTTTGAACACTGTAGCCATGTAGTAAAATTTGGAATTGGGGAGTGAGAGACCTCCAACCTTGTTCTTCTTTTTAATCAGTGCTTTGCTTTTCCTGGTTCTCTTTCCTTTCCATATAAATTTAATAATTGTCTTTTCCATCTCTTTGAAGAATGTTGTTAGAATCTGGATTGGGATTGCATTGTATGTGTAAATTGCTTTGGGCAGTACTGACATTTTTACCATGTTGAGGCTTCCTATCCAGGAACATGGTATGTTCTTCCACTTCTCTAGGTCTCTTTTAGTTTCTTGTAGTAGTGTTTTGTAATCTTCTTTGTTTCTCTGGTTGCATTTATTCCTAAATATTTCATCCTTTGAGCAGATATTGTAAATGGTATTGCTTGCCTAATATCCTGCCTTTGCAGGGCTATCATTGTTGCTATAGAGAAATCCAACTGATTTTTGTATGTTGATCTTATACCCTGCCACTATGCTGAATCTTCCAATGAGGTCTAGTAGCTTTTTTAACTGAGTCTTTGGGGTTTTCTATGTATAAGATCATATTGTCTGCAAATAAGGAGAGTTTTACTTTCTCTTTGCCAATTTAGATTACCTTAATTTCTCTACCATGCCGTATAGCTCTGGCTAAAACTTCCAACACAATATTGAATAGGAATGGTAACAGAGGGCATCCTTGTCTGGTTCCTGTTCGCAGAGGGAAGGCTTTCAATTTCTCTCCATTGAGATTGATGTAGGGTGTTCGTTTTGTATATATGCTCTTGATTATGTTGAGGAATTTCCCTTCAATTCCTATTTTGTTGAGTGTTTTTTATCAGGAATGGTTGTTGGATTTTGTCAAATGCCTTTTCTACATCAATTGATATGATTATGTGGTACTTTTCCTTTTTCTTATTTATATGGTGGATTACGTTGATTGTTTTTCTAATGTTGAAACATCCTTGCATCCTTTTATGAAACCCACTTGGTCATGATGTATTATTTTCTGTGGATTCTCTAGGCTAGTATTTTGTTGAGAATTTTTGCATCTAAGTTCATGAGGGATATTTGTCTATTAGTTTTATTTTTTAGTGATGTCCTTCCCTGTTTTAGGTATGAGAATTATGCTTGCTTCATAAAAAGTATTAGGGAGTTTTCCATCCTCTGGAATAATTTGAGTAGAACTGGTGACAGTTTTTCCCTAAATGCTTGGTAGAACTCACCCATGAAGCCATCTGGAACTCAAATTCTTTTGGTTTGGTGTTTTTTGATGACCTGAACAATTTCTTCCTTTTTTATGGGTTTGTTCAAGTTTTCTACTTCATTCTGAGTAACTTTGGGTAGGTTATGTTTTTCTAGAAATATATCCATCTCTTCTAAGTTTTCAAATTTGTTGAGAACAATTCTTCATAGTATTCTGTTAGTATCCTTTATATTTTATTTGGCTCCGATGTGACATCACCCAAGTGGTTTCTAATGCAAGTTATTTGTGTCTTCTTCCTCTTTTCTTTTGTTAGTTTTGCCAATGGTTTGTCAATTTCTTTAATCCTTTCAAAGAACCAGCTTCTTGTCCTGTTGATTCTTTCTATAGTTTTTCGGTTTTACATCTTGTTTATTTCTGCTCTTATCTTTATTGTTCCCTTTCTTTTGGTGACTGTCGGTTCCCTCTGCTGGTCAGCTTCTAATTGTTGAAGATGCTGTGTTAATGTGTTAATTTTGTTTCTTTCGTCTTGTTGGACGTGCACATTAATAGCAATAAATTGCCCTCTCAGCAGTGCTTTCGCCATGTCCCAAAGATTTTGGTATGTTATGTTTTCATTCTCATTTGTTTCTAGGAACTTTGTGAATTCATGTTTAATTTCTTCTTTTATACAGTCGGTGTTGTTCAGTTTCTATGTATTCGACTTTATTGCCTTGATCTTCCTATTGTTAATTTCTAGTATTATAGCATTGTGGTCTGAGAAGATGCTCTGTAGAATTTTGATGTTTGTATATTATGGAGGCTTGCTTTGTGACCTAGCATATGGTCAATTCTGGAAAATGTTCCACGTGCACTGGAGAACAATGTATATTGTGCTGTTGTTGGATTGAATATTCTGTATATATCTATGAGGTCAAGTTGGTTGACTATGTTGCTTAGTTCCTCTGTAACTTTGTTGAGTCTCTTTCTGGTTGTTCTGTCCCTTTTCAAGAGTGGCATGTTAAAATCTCCCACTTTAATTATAAAATGATCTATTTCTTTCTTCAATTCTAGTAAAGTTTGCTTCATGTATCTTGGTGCTCTTTCATTGGGAGCATAGATCTTTATTACGGTTGTGTCGTCTTGCTCAATTGACCCCTTTGATCATGAGCTAGTGTCCTTCTTTGTCTCTTATGCTGGTTTTTATCTTAAAGTTTACTTTGTCAGAGATTAGTATTGTCTATTTCTGATATATTATTATTAATCATCTGGAGCTCTTTTTGCAGGTTTTGAATTGTGTCCAATGCTGTATCAATCTTATCTGATTGCTCCTGTAGTACTTTTCTGACTTCTTTGTTTTCTTCCACCCCTTTTGGGAGCATTTGAAATTGTTTCCATATCATTCTTCTGAATTCTTCCTCAGGCATATTCAAAGCCTGCTCTTCCTCCTCTAGAAAGCCTTTGTCTGTCTCCAGATCATTTGTCTCAGCTACTCTCTTGTGTTTTTCGACATGTTTTGATATCGTTTGTTGTTTTTTGTTCATCATTTCCAATACTTATTTATTTTATTTTTTTTAAAGCTTAAGTGAATGTTTGTTGTTTGTTGTTAAGCTTACTGGGTGTCTCCTGGTAAATATGATAGGGAGATAGGCTTCCCTTTTCACATGTAATGCTTAGCAGGTGTTGTTGGCTCTTGTCTCAGTGGTGGAATGTTATGGGATATGCTTATAACTTGGCTATATGGCCACGATTGCTATCTCTTCTTGGGTAATATTGGGACAAAAAGCTCCCACCTCCAGGAAAACAACAGTAGAAGTAATATAAATGCAGAGACAAAAAACACCACTTTGGAACAGAAATGAAACTGTGGTTGACTGTCCTGAGCTACACAGGCAGTGTGTGTGCAAGGTAGAAGCCTCCAGCAGTGGGTGAAGGTGTCTGTTCTCTCAGGCCCCTTCTCTACTCACTACACTAGAGGTGCACAGGTAGATATTGAGCAGTTAATGAGAGAAAGATTTGTTCACTATTTTTGTCTCTGAAAGTCAGATTATCTGTGTGTGCACAGCACAATCTCGGGATGGTTGAGTCTTTTTATGTTGGGGTTTTACAGATTGCTTTATATTGATCCTGAGCAGGGAACTCAGGTAGCATAGCGGCTGCAAATGGAGCACAAGGTCGGCAGCTCGAAACCACCAGCTGCACTGCGGGAGAAAGGCGAGGTGCTCAGCTCCCGTACAGACCCACAGCCAGGGAAACCCCACACAGGGTTGCCTGGAGTCAGAACAGACTCCAAGGTGCACAGCTGCCAAGCGTCATTCTGGCGAAAATTTTAGGGTTGTGTCTCTGTGGGTGACATCATAAGCTGCCACCAAGCTCTCTCTCTCTGTACCGTGGGAAAACAGTCCCGCCTGATGAATGAAGGCCTAACGGGGGAAAAAGAGAGAGAAACGTGTAGTCTCGTACACCTCTTTTTTTTTTTTTTTTTGTAAATGTCTCTGCAAAGCTTTTAGCACTGGTTTTCTGAGTGGGATTGGCTGTAGCCCCGCCCTCTAAACTCTGCAAGAGTAGCCGCTGAAGGGAGTCCCATCTCCAGATTCCTAACTCACAGTATTTTCCTTATTATCGTGATTTTTTCACTTGTGAGTGTGGGGAACTAACGTCCTAGATCCAGAGCTCTGGAGTTATTCTATGAGCGCTTACTTCATGGAATCCTCGTCCCTTCGCAATGAAGAGTCCCCTACCTGGTTTTTACTGCTATCACTCAAACCAGAAGTCCTGTGCACTCTTTTTTAACACCACTTTAAAATGGCAGTATTGGCATCCTTAAAGGACTCAAACTATATTTTTCAATGTTCTTTGAGTTTTAAAAACAAAAAGAGGACTAAGGGGGCAAGGTCAGAGCTACAGTTTCCCAGAGAAAAGTCTCTTAGGACAGCCCTATCTACCGTAGAACAACAAGCAGATACACTGTGATGGAAAACAATTCCTCAGCACAACTTTCGTGGTCTTTTTCTCACCAATCTAATTTTCAATTTTCTTAAAATTTCTTTTTAATAAGACCCTGTGATTGGCATTTGACCTTCAAGAAAATAAAATGTATCAAGATTCCCCATTTTGGAATTCCCAAAAACAGTTGCCACAATCTTCTGAGCTGACCTCTATACCTTGATTTTAATTGGCCCACCAGATCCCCTCAGTAGCCATTGCTTTGACTGAACCTTTTTTTCAAGGCAACCTACAGACACTATGATAATGCTGAGAGATTGTGTCTCCAGCCATCCACTGACCCCTTTTGTTTGGAATACATCTGAGTTTGTATGAACTGGGTACCCTAGTAGCCACACTTTGTTACTTACCCTCACATGTACCTCATAAAAGAAATGGAGGAGGAAATCTGACGCACCCACACACTCCCTACTCCCCCGAAAAATATGGCCTTACTGTCCGAACACGTGACTTTAATAAATCAAATTCATAAAACCAAAGTACTAAACTCACAGTTCCCATCCAACAAAAGTAAAAGTTCCATTTAATTGTCCTCATTATTTTATCTTTCTATTTTTATGTACCACTACTCTGGTAGCGTAGTGGTTACGAATCGGGCTGCGAACCTTAAGGTCAGCGGTTCGAAACTACCAGCCGCTCCGCGGGAGAAAGATGAGGCTTTCTACTCCCGTAAAGATTTACACCCTCGGAAACCCTGTACAGGGTCGCTATGGGTCGGACCCGACTCGATGGCACTTAACAGCAACAACAACAACAACACAATATTTAAAGGAGCTCTGATAGCGTAGTGGTTACGAGTAGAACTGCTAACTTCAAGGTCAGCAGTTCGAAACTACCAGTCATTCTGTTGGCGAAAGATGAGGCTTTCTGTTCCTGTAAAGATTTACAGCCTCACAAACACTTTGGAGGGTCGCTATGATTCGGAATTGACTCCACGGCACACCACCACCACTACCACCATATAATATTTAAAGTCATTAGTTATCAATTCCCTAATTAGTGATAGAATGTTTACATTTCAAATTAGGTAAAACAAAAACAGATTTACATTGGTACAACATGTTGTAAGTTTATCAAGCTAAATAGCGCAGCAATACTTCAAAATGATGCTAGTTAAAAATTAAACTGAAATTCATTTGAAAAATGACGGAGAAAACAAAATGGAGTATCATTTTCTTCTTTTAATACCAATGCTGTTATTCTGAGGAGTAGCTGAATAAACTTATCTAGGAAATATTAACTTGAAATAAAAAAAATTAAATAAAAAAAAAACAAAACAATTTCCATGTCTAAGCATACTTTTCCTTTAGCATGTGGGCACTTCAAAAAGTTTGTTGGAAAATAACATTTTCCAACAAACTTTTTGAAGGCGCCATGTATTTGAATCCTAAAACAGAAGACGCAAAACAAACTAAAAATATTACATAAATCTTACCTTTCTTATTATGCAAAAAACAGATAGTGACTATAAGCAAAGAATACCAGAAAGATGTTTGTTGTTGTTAAGTGCCGTCGAGTCAGTTCAGAGCCATAGTGAGGGTTTCTGAGGAGTAGCTGATAAGCTTGAATCACAGACCTTGTGGTTCAAACCGACTTTGCAGTCCAGCGCATTAACCTACAGTGCCACACCAAAAAGATGTTTAGCCCATGCTTTGTTGACTATGCAAAGGCTTTTGATTGTGCAGATCATGACAAGCTATGGACAACATTACCAAGAGTGAGAATTCCGAATACTTATTGTGCTCATGAAAAACCTGTACATAGACCAGAAGGCAAGGGAACACTGAATGGTTTAAAATTAGGAAAGGTGTATTCTTTTATACCACACTTAGTCAATCTGTATGCTGAGCAAATAATCCAAGAAACTGGATTATATGAAGAATACGGTATCAAGATTGGAGGAAGACTCATTAATAACCTATAATATGCAGATGATACAACCTTGCTTGCTGAAAGTGAAGAAGAATTCAAATCCTTACTGATGAAGATTACAGCCTTCAGTGGTATGGGATGCACCTCAATGTAAAGAAAACAAAAATCCTCACAACTGAACTAATAGATATCATGATAAATGGAGAAAAGAGTGAAGTTGTCAAAGACTTCACGTTGCTTAGATCAACCATCAACACTCATGAAAGCAGCAGTCAAGAAATCAAATGACATATTGCATTGGGCAAATCTGCTGCACAAGACATCTTTTAAGTGTTCAAAAGCAAAGATGTCAATTTGAGGACTAAAGTGCACCTGACCCAAGCCATGGTATTTTCAACAGCCTCATACGCACTGAAAGTTGGACAATGAATAAGGAAGATCATAGAAGAATTGATGCATTTGAGTTATGGTGTTGGAGGAAAATATTAAAAGTACTATGCACTGCCAGAACAAACAAATCTGTGTTGGAAGTACAGCCAAAATGCTCGTTAGAAGCTAGGATGACAAGTTTTGTGTCTTATACTTAGGGCATGAATCAAGAGGGACGTGTACCTATAGAAGGATATCATGCTTGGTAAAGTGGAGGGTCAGCAAAAAAGAGGAAGATCTCCAAGAGGAGGGGACTGACACAGTGGCAGCAAGCAATGGGCTCAAGTGTAACAACATTTGTGAGGACGGTGCAGTAGCGGGCGGTGTTTTGTTCTGTTGTGTACAGGGTCACTGAGTCAGACCAACTCGATGACACTTAACAACAACAACAAGTAGTAGGACTTGTGGTTTTTTTTAAGTTATTTTAAATTAAATCTAGCATGCATTCCTTAAATAACATAATATACTAAAATAGTGAGATAATCATTCAGATAGTGACAAAATACAAACATTAGAATTTCCCTTTTTTATTTTTTAAACATTTAAACTAGCCTATTTATTTGCAAACCACATCATACAATACGATGCTATCAGAAAGTTATGAGATGCTAAATAATATTACATAAGTAATGGAGTTCTGGTGTGGTGCTTTCACATAAGCACTGGGCTACTAACTAAAAGGTTGGCGATTTGAACCTGCCAAATGCTCAGTGGAAACCTTATAAAGGGTCACTAGGAGTTGGCACTGATTTGACAGCATTTAACAATAACAACAAATATATACAAGGGAGCACAGCTTCAGGGAGTACTGTTATTCATTTTACTAATATACAAGGAGAAAGTCTGTTTTTGGTCTCATTGGTTTTGTTTTGTGTTTTGTGTTTTTTTGTTTTGTTTTGTTTTGTTTTTTTGCTTTTATTATTGTTGTTGTTGTCAGGTGCCATCGAGTCGGAACTGACTCATAGCAACCCCATACACAGCAGAACGAAACAATGTCCGATCCTGGGCCAACCTCACACTTGACGCCATCAATGATGCCACCTGGCTGATCCATCTCGTTGGGGGTCTTTCTCTTTTTCTCTGACCCTTCACCTTACCCAGCATGACATCCTTCTCCAGCGACTGTTCTCTCCAGACAATGTGTCCAAAGTAGGAGAGATGAAGCTTAGCCATCTTGGCCTCCAAGGAGCACTCTGGTTGCACTTCTTCCAAAACAGATCTATTGGTTCTTTTGGCAGTCCATGGCACTTTCAGTATTCTCCTCCAACATCACAACTCAAAGGCATCAGTTCTTCTACGATCTTCCTTTATTCACTGTCCAGCTTTCGCATCCATATGAGGTTATTGAAAATACCATGGCTTGGGTCAGGCGCACCTTAGTCCTCAAGCTGACATCTCTGCTCTTCAGTACTTTAAAAAGTTCCTGTGCAGCAGATTTGCCTAATGCAATACGTCGTCTGATCTCTTGACCGCTGCTTCCTCAAGTGTTGACAATTGATCCAAGAAGAATGAAGTCCTTGACAACTTCAATCTCTTCTCCATTGATAAGAATGCTGTTTATTGGTCCAGTGGTGTAATTACACCAATAAAGTCCAGAAAGGTGATGATGAATTCTTTGTGCTCTAAATGGCTTGAACACTAAAAATTTTAATAATACTTTTGAGTTGGTTCAATTAAGTTAATCAACAATTATACTATTATAATGGAATCCTGGTGTGGTGCTGTGGGTTACTGTGCCAGACTGCAAAGCCATCTGAACTGCAAGGTCAGCAGTTCAAGCTCATCAGATACTCCTCAGAAACCCTATACAGGCTGCTAAGGATTGGAACCGACTCGACAGCACTTAACAACAACAATGTGTTAGTACTGAATATCAAACTTTCAATGAAGGCTTACCATTTTCCATTCATAATGTGAAAGAAAGGTATTAATTTGTTTGTTTAAGTATTGGAGGTGCAGTACTGAAAAACACAGCTTTTCTTAGCACTGTAACCCAAGGTTAGTTTGCAGAACTTCTTTCCAATAACAACTAAAAACCCACTACTATTGATTCAGTTGTTGGCATGGGAGGTGTGCAGACTCACAGTTAATACCTTCTGAATGCAAAAGGCAAATTCCATACCACTTCTGTAAATGGTTGTTGCTTTTAAGTGCCGTTGAGTCGGTTCCGACCCACAGAGACCCCGTGTAGGGTTTCCAAGGAGTGCCTGGTGAGCTTGGACTGCCGACCTTGCAGTTCAGACAGCTTTGCTATCCAGAGCATTAACCCACAGCGCCACACCAGGACTCTGTAAATGGGAGATATTCTCATTTGGGAACTGTGGAATTAGAAAAGACCATTTACTAGAGTCAGTTTTACTTAGTTCTTTTAATGACTTCATTTTCTGGGCTTTTCTTTTCTTGCTTTCTTTAATAATACATTTACTGTAATCTGATAAGCAAATGTGAATATTTATGAGTGAATATTGGCCACAGAAAACAGTCTTGATTTCCCCGGGCTGTATACAAATAACATTTTCCTTTGCCCCTTAGTCCTAATTTTTCACCTGAGATGAGAGATTGCAGTGCCTTAGATTCATGTTCACTTTTGTGGATCTTATTTGTTAGGGGTGATAAGCATACACCTCAGGGTTATCTGCCAGGATTGACAGTGCTCATATAATTTTAAATTTCATTTTTATTTTATAATCTTCTATCTTAACTAGTCCACTAATAGTATAGACCTATTTCACTATTCATTAACACTTGGAGAATCACATTTGAATTTTTTTAAAGCTGAAGCTATCAAAAAGTGCCAAAACAGGAGGTAGAAACAAGAACATATGTCTGTGAACTAAAAATGGCTGTGAATTTAAAATATTCAAATGGTCTTATATCTATAGCAACTAGGGGAAGTTTACATGTGGTCAGACATGCAAACAGAAAATTTTATTCTACGGATTAATCCATTTTAAAGTTAAAATGTGTTCAGAGGGAATCCCTGGGTGGTGAGACAATTAAGAACTCAACGACTAACGGAAGGGTTGGCAGTTCGAACCCACCCAGGGCCCCTAGGAAGAAAGGCCTGACCAAAAGGTCATGAACGGTAAAACCCTCTAAGTTATGGGATCACCATGAGTTGGAACAGACTCAACATCAACTGTTTGATATTAAGTGTGCGTTTCAGAACCTGGTCCTAACTAACTCCACTGTTACTATTGTTATTATTAGGTGCTGCTGAGTTGGTCAAAGGAGACCCGTAAAAGGTTTTGGAGGCTGTAAAACTCTAGAGGAAAAGAAAGCCTAATCTTTCTCCACAGAGCAGCTGGTGAATTTGAACTGTTGGACTTGTAGTTCGCAGTACAGTGCTTATCCTACAGCACCACCTTCACTTGAGGTAGAAAATGAGATGTAAGGTAAAAGTGAAAATGATTGAAAACTGTGCAAAAATACTTATTCTTCTACTGAAGGTCTATCCTCACCTGTCAAAGACTGTGCTTAACTGAGATGAGTTAACTGAGATTTTATGAAGCAAAACAAAGACACAACCCAACTGACAAGAGTTTCACAACTGGAGTACTGTTGTCACAAATCCCATAAAACTATGATCACTTAGAATTCAATTAGGAAAAAACGTATTCATTTCTAAAACATGCTACTTTCCTAAGATAAAATGTGAATAAATAAAAAAGAAAAGGCAGTTGTATAGTAAACAGACTGAAATTCTGATTTCTCTAATAGACACAGGAGTCCGGGTGTGGCACTGTGGGTTAATGTTCTGGACCACAATGTCGGTTTGAACTGCAAGATCAGCCACTCCTCAGAAACCTTATACTGAAACCCTAAGGATAAAAACCCAATGGTCAGCACTTAACAACAACAACATATAGCTTTTAAAGTTACCAGTGAACATTCATGCTTGTTATACCAGTGTTCAGCGGCTCATCACTCACTTAAGAACAGGGCAGCATTCGTCCATGTATGTCAGGAAGAGGCATTATTGCTTCATCTGCCATAAAGCTGAAACAGCTAAACTCTTAAGCTTTATGGAGAATACTAAGTGCTTTATTATTTCCATGTTTAATCATAATATGTGTTTTAAATATGTATTATAATCTTGAAATATGGTTGGAAAAATGAATACATATCTATACTTAATACATATATTATTTTTTTAAGATGAAACCTCCTTTACACTTTACTTGCAGAGAGAGAAAGCCAAAGAACTTGGCCATACTGTCACTGTGTCATGATGTGGCCACATTTCCAGCGCAAAGGAAACATTATTTAAAACAAATGCAATGCTGTGTAATAAAAGTTACAATCCACTATTGTGGTCAATGTTAAGGTCATTAACCTTCAGTTTCCTTCCTATACATCTCTCATCATTAAAACCTTCTAGCAGAATCTTGTTTTCTACTAGTGGATTGTCATAAATAAATAGCAGGTGTCACTGAGTCAACGAATTCATCTGTTACAGAACTAACTGCTTTCAAGGCTGTGACCTTTTGGTAGCAGGCCTCCAAGGCCTTTCTCCTTAGGTGTCTCTGGGTGGGTTCGAACCACCAACCTTACCATTAGTAGTTGAGCACTTAACCATTTGCACCATCCACTAACTCCAAAATAAATATTAGTTCCACACACAAGCATACACCAGATGGTAAGTTAAAAGGTATTGCTACAAAAATCATAAAAATCTTTAGTAAACAAAAATATAAAAATGTGAAGCTACTGTTACTTGATATGTCATCCAGCTAGATCCACACACTACTGAAGACAGCATTTCTATCTCTGTAATCCTTCCTCCAGGAGTCCTGATGTGGTGCTGTACAATAAGCACTGGACATCTAACCAATTTAAAGGCACTGAACTACGATAACCCTCCCTCAAGCTGCCCCTCAGAAACCCTATAAAGGGTCGCTGAATTGGAACCGATTTGAAGGCACTTAATAACAGCAACCTTTCCTTGAAGAATTCTTTGACTTATAGCATGCAAAAATAGCAATTTGGGTATCCTTAAGGGACTCAAATCATGTTCCTTTTCAATGTTCATTGAGTGTGTTTGAAGAACAAAAAGAAATCTAAAGGGGCAAGACCCAGGCTAGAATATGGATGGGCTTTGTAACGTTTCCCAATCAAAGTCTCGTAGGGCAACCTTTGCTATCCTTGAAGAATGAACTGGTGCATTGTTGTGATAGGGGGGAAAAAATTCTTGGCACAATTTTCCTGGCCTTTTTCTTACCATGCAGATTTGCAATGTTCTTAAAATTTCAAGATAAGCCTTAGTGATCATTCTGTGTCCTTTGAGAAAATTTATCAAGATTACACATTTAAGATCCCCGCAAAAAGTTGCTATACCTTCTAAACTTACCTCTCTGCCTTGTGTGTAAAACTGACCGAGGAGTCCCCCGTTCATGTATGTACTGGAACCCTGTTAGGAGTATGTTTTGATTTACCATCATAACTACATTGAATAAAACCAACATATTAATTTTCCAACAGCCAATGACAATCTGAGATGTGACTTTTTTAAAATGAATATATGAGAACAAACAAGATGGCGGATCGGTGGAAGTACAGTAAAGGAGCTCTGCTAACAACAACACAGAATACCCAACCAAGCAGGCTCAGGGGCTGATCCCAGAACTCTGAACCACATATAAAGGAGTATTTAGAAGGTTGGAAGGCTTACAGCTGGGGGAATTTGTGGCAGAAACTAGAAATCTATTTCTTTCTAGTCAGGGACACTTAGCTGCTCCAGGAGCCGCCATCTTGGGTGAGACACACGGGGGAAGGATCGGAGCTGCCACAGATGCCGGGCAGACGCGCTGAGATAGAGGTGTGGACATTCTTTTCTTTGGGTATCTATTCATTGGTCCCTTGCTATCTGCGCATCTCCATTCTGGTGACAATAGGGGTGCCTGAGCTAGTGGGCACCCCAGCCCCACCCTCGGAGGGTTCTACTACGCATGCACACAGATCTCCTTGAAATTTAAAGAGACAGTTTCCAATTAAAACCAAACTGCCACAGCTGGCCCTGAACTGTTTCCAACTAGAAAAAAAGGCCTGAACGGCGATTGTGG